>NW_028120606.1:0-141973 GCF_965178545.1 Coloeus monedula | reverse complement strand
CAGCAGCGCTGCCCCGACCGTCCCGCGGTGCAGCTCTTTTAGTGACGCGGGGCAGCGGCCACTCCTGCTGCAGTACCTTTACAATATTTCTTAGACCATTGTCAGTATTTTATTGCGCTCACACTTCCCAGCCTTTCCCATGCTGCTCTGTTTAACCAGCAGCGCTGCCCCGACGCTCCCGCGGTGCAGCTCTTTTAGTGACACGGGGCAGCAGCCACTCCTGCTGCAGTACTTTTAAAGGATTTTCGACCATTTTATTTTATACCCTTCACAGATTCGACCTTTGCCGTGACACCTTTGAAGCAGCGCCCCTGCTCCGGGTGCGCCGCGGTGCAGCTCATTTTATCCTGAGGAAGTGGCTACTCCTGCTGCGGTGTTGTTATTATTTCTCAGACCTTTCTCTATATTTTATTTCCCTCACACCTCCAGTCCTTTTACGTGCCGCACGTTTACCATCAACACCACCCCAAAGGTGCCGCGGTGCAGCTCTTTTAGTGAACCCACGCAGCGGCCACTCCTGCTGCTGTACCTTTTGAGTATTTCTTAGACCATTCTCAATATTTTATTCCGCTCACGTTTCCCAGCCTTTCCGTGCTGCTCTGTTTAACCAGCAGCGCTGCCCCGACGCTCCCGCGGTGCAGCTCCCTTAGTGACACGGGGCAGGGGCCGAGAGCCCTCTAGGTGCGGCTCCTCTATAGCACTTTACCGTTTTCTATTTTATTTCATTGGCACCTCGCGCGTTGCGCCGGGCGCCTCATTCGGGGACATGCGCCGGCTCCCACAGCGCCCCGCCCGCCGCCGCTCCCCGGGGGCCTCCCCGCTGCTCTCGGGAGATCGCACACCGCACGCGGCCCAAGCCCCGTCTCGCCGACGGCACTCACCACCCGCCGCCCGCCGCCGCGTTCTCCCGCTCCCTACCGGCACGAAGCGGCGCTGCCGATGACGGAGCCGATGCGCGGCTGCCACGCCGCTCTCTCCGCGCCTCAGGGCCGGCGCCTTCGGCCGCACAGGGCGGCGTCCCCGCATCCGGGCCAGCCCGCGGAGCTCCTGCCGCCGCCGCCGCCGCCCCCCGACTGAGGGGCCGCGACGCCGGCGCCCCCTTTTATACTCCGCACCCCCTTTTCCCGCCACTGCCGCGGTGGGCTCCCCCCGCCTCAAAATCGCCCAGAAGCGCCCGAGGCATGATATCCCCCGCGCCGGAATCCCTCCTGTCCTGGAAGAGGTAAGGTAAAGAAAAAAAATAGAACTCCGAGCTTTCCACAAATGTCCCAAAAAACGAAGCAGCTGTGAGGGGCTTCGAGCTGTGCCTGGTCCCTCAGGTAACGGCGCTTTCCATTGGCTGCCGGAGTGGCCAGGGCTCCTATTGGCTGCCGGACGCTGCGACGCTTCCGATTGGCTGCTGCTCGATCCGCAGCCCCCGGGCAGCTGCTGCTGGGGGCCTCGACAGGCGGGCTGCCGCCGGAGCAGGACACACGGCAACGCCAGCAGGCGTCCAGCGGTGCTCGGTGTCTGTCGGCGTTTGCAGTTCAGACAGACATATTGAATCCAAATTGCCGGCGATTCCCACCACATGCTATTTCTCCTCTGTTTTCCTGGATGGATTTGACAGCGCTTTCTTTCCCCCCCACAGAGTTGGAAAGCAAAATGCTCAGCTGCCCCTTGGCCATCTCCGCTTCCTTCCACAGCTCCAGCCTTGTCCCTCTTTCTCTCCCCTTTACTTTGCACCAGGTTCTCCCTCCTCCTTTCCCAGGCAGGTCGCAGCAGAGACATTTCACCCACCGGCACCACCTGCTTCCTCTCACTCCGTCCCAGTTTGCCCACTTTGAACTACTGTAGCCGCCTGCCCGCGGAGCCGGACCCGCCGCGCGCCTGGGTAATGGTGGCGTGAATTATCGCAGGGATTATTGGGGTGGGCTGGGCCTGGTCAGGTGCCTGGTGCCAGCGAAACCGCTCTGTCCCTCTCCTCCTCACCCTGGGCAGGGAACAGAACACATCAGGAAAGACTTGAGGATCGGGAAAAGGGCCTAGACAGATCACTCACCGGTCACTGGAGCAAGAAACACGACTGGGGGGAATAAATTGAATTTCTTGTCAAACAAATCAGAGCAAGAGAATGAGAGGTAAAGCTGCAGGGGTTCAAGCCTAGGAACGAGGACTTTTTCCTCGGCAGCTCGCAGCTGCACGAGGGGGATAAAGGATCCCCCGGGGCCCCCGAGCAGCGGCTCTGCCCCTCCTCAATGGGGATGTGTCCAGACCCGCCGGTCCATCCCGGGCTTTGGGGGGCAAGAGTGGAGCAGGCGCTGAGCTGCTCCATGGAGCTTCCAGCCCCTGTTTGATCTGTCGGGGCGTGACACAGTCACTGCTGGGCGTCCGTCGGCGCTCGGTGTCTGTCGGAGTTTGCAATCCCGACAGATAAATTGAGTCCAAACCGGCAGCGCCAGCTCATCTTTACTGTTCTTTTTCAATTTCTTAATGAATTAAGGGAAAACTCCCTTTAGTCGCCATTTCAAAGCCTTGAATCAAGGGGAAAACGGAGGTTCCCTCTCAATTTAGACCCGTAATTGATGCATAAGGAGGGTCTCCCCTAAATTTAAACCCAAATAAAAAGTGAATCAAGGAGGAGTTTTGCTCAATTTTGCCTCCTAAAATGAGGGGAAATGCAGCTCCCTCTTCAATTTCCCTCAAGAAACACCATTTTGGGGTCTTTTGGACACATTTTTCCTCTCTGAAGGTCCCTTCAAATGAGGGTCCCCCCTCGATGGAACTCTTATAATGGCACATAAAGAGGTTCTTCTCAAGGGAAGCCCTTTAAAACCAGGGACGGTGGTGTTTTGCCCTCAATTTTAACCTTAAGATGATGAAAATGGGGCGGTTTCCCTCAATTCAAATCCATCAAACAGCACCATAAAGGCTTTCTTCTTCCATTTAGATACAAAAATAATGGAAAACGGTGATTCCCTGCCAATTGAGATACAAAATCATGAAAATGTGTGTTCCTTCAATTGAGACCTTCCAAATCGTAGATGAAGTGGGATCCTCCTAAGTTCAAACACAGTTACAGAAACTGTTTTCTCCTCCATTTAAATCCTTTTTCTTCTCGTACTCCCCCCCGCACCCCCCCCAACTTTTTTTTTGGGGGGGGGGCGGGGGCGGGGCACTAGGAGCACTTCCTCCGCCTCACTGGTCGCACTTGGGGCTGCTGCACGTTGGAGAGTGGTGGGAAGTTTCCTCCCAGTTCCCTCCCAGTGTTCCCAGTATCTCTTCCAGTGCTCCCACTGGCAGAACACTGGGGGACACTGCATGGTCTGATGATGGGGGGGTGCATTGTCGAGGATCACAGAGGGGCCCGGGGGGTCCCGGGCGTCCTTGGGGGGGTTCCAGGTTCAGCAGTAGGATTTTTCTGACTATGAGTGAGCTGTGTGGCCTTTGGAGGTGTCCCTTCCTCTCCTGCTCACAACAGAGCAGCTCAGAGGTGATTTGGCTCCTGAGCGTTTCAATTTAGGCCCCCAAAGAGAGGAGGAGCTGCTGCCCACATTACACCTTACAGCTCTGCCAAGGGGCATCTAACCCCATGTGTGCTCAGGAGGTGGGGATGCAAACCCCAAATCCCATCTCCACCTCCCTCTGCAGTCCTTTAAGGGGTTCCTCTAGTCTGGAAAACCAGTCCCATAACTACAGTAAACCCAGAGTCTCCTGAGTGAGAAACCACGTACTTGTAATTCCTCTGCAATAGCCTCATCCCACCTCCAGCAGCCCCTGGGAAGCTGCAGGCAAGAACACCTAACCTGGTAAGCAACTCCATTTCTTGGCAGATTTCCAGGGCAATGCAAAAACATTTCAAAGTATTTTTTCAAAACATCTGCTTATTGTCCTTTAATGCAAAATAGTGATTCCATACCAGTCCTAAGAAGAACAGGCCCAGAGAAGACCTTGCTCTCTACAACTCCCTGACAGGAGGGTGTAGCCAGGTGAGGATTGGCTGCTTCTCCCAGGCAACCAGGAACAGGACAAGAGGAAACGGCCTCAAGCCGCACCAGGGTTGGACATCAAGAGGACTTTCTTCCTGGAAAGGGTGGTCAGGCCTTGGCAGGGGCTGCCCAGGGAGGTTTGGAGTCCCCGTTCCTGGAGGTGTCCGAGGAACACCTGGACATGGCACTCAGTGCTCTGGGCTGGGTGACAAGGTAGGGATTGGGCACACGTTGGACTCGATGACCTTAGAGGGCTTTTCCAACCTCAGTGGTTCTATGATTCTCATTATTCCAAATTCATTTGCAAAAGCTCTCACACCTCTAGTCACACCTTAGCAGGTGTGTAGGCCCAAGCTCATACATTTGAGAGATTTACTGCCTCCAGTGGGACCTACACCGCAATTTCAGGGAGAGGCAAGACTTCAGCCGTTACGAGAGAAAACTTTGCAAAAGCATTCCCTGGAGAGACATCCTGAAGGAAGGTGTCTCCCCCTCTTCTGACCATAGAGAGAGCTGAGTCTCCAGTGTTAATTCTAAAACTTTCAAGCTCCAAGTCTGACTCCCAGAAATTTTATTGGCCCCACTTCCCAGCACAATACTCAGACCTCACACGTCGAGGAAAAAAGCAGTGCAGATTAAATAATTAATGCTTCTGGGTACTGTTCTCCCTCTAAACTACACACAATCCCAAAGGAACAAAACCCTTAAAGAAGATGGATTGCTCTTGCTAGCAGGAGAAATCTGACAGGGACATACTTCATCATTCTGCCAAGGCTTTGTCAAACACCTCAGCTCCTGCACTTCAGGGAATAAGAAGTGGCTTATAAGAAGTGACTTTTATGTCAGTGAGCATGTTATTATGGATTAATCTCGCACTGGAAAACAGTCTTCAGACTCTATTGCATCACCCAAAGAGTTTGGAGGCTGCTGCCTAGTGAGCTCCTGAGTTGTATCTTCCTTGTCAATCTTATCAGCCCCTTGTTTGATTGTAAAATCGTAAACAAAATGCAGCAAGCATTGGCCCAACGGCTCAGGACTTGCATATCTCTTCCAAAGAGAGGGAGAAAAAAGAGTGTTTCTCCCAAGTCACAGAGTTTAAAAGTTCATGTTATCTACATAAATTTTTAAAAGAAAAAGAGGAACAGTAAAATATCAGTTACTGTGCCAGTGGTGCTCCACTCTATTTCTGTTCTCTTCTTCCACTTGTAGCATCTCTAGGAATACTTTAAAACCAGCCAACCAACCAAAACAACAACAAAAAGCCAACGTTGAATTGAAGCTGAACAAGAAGCAATGTGGTTGCTGGCTTGTGAGCACTCCACTGCCTGAGTTCCAGTAAGGGAGTTTATCCTCTCCACAGTTTTGAGCCAGATCCCAAAGTACTGAGCATCAGCTTTTAGCTTTTTAAAGAATTTAACTGTAAGAAAAGCTGCTGGGGAGGGCCATGCTCCAGGCACATCCATGGGATTTCACCTGTGCAGCTCCCTAAGCTGAACTTGTGTCTTTTCCTCTACCTTGCTGGGCTTGGCTCATGCATTTCTTGAGGGGAAGGCCCTGCACTGATCAAAGCATGTACTGACCTCAGATAAACAGCTTCTGTCAGTGTGGATCTATCCTAAATGGACCATTTCCCAAAGTAATTCAAGTGCCTGAATTTCACTTACTCAAAACTGCTTTTAAAGAAACCGGGTTTAACACACTCCGTTTCTAAGCAACTACTGGGCAGCGCTCCTTCACTCCCTGTCAGTGTTATTCTCTGACCCTTGGAGAAAGGCTTTAAAGCAACAAAGGGCTTGTTAAGCACCAATAATTTACTCAGTCAAGAATTCAAATCAATAGCAAGGGCAGAGCCTGACTTCAAAACCTATTTTAAACCAGAATTTAAAAGCAGTTGCATTGCCAATTGACAGGATTAGAAAGGTTTCCTTAGCAGTTGTGATTACAAAGTAATGAACTGTGCATGGAGCAGGTGGGGGGCAAGGGGGAAGACAGGAGAAACCTTCATTTGCACTGTGGGTTTTTAACCATCATGGTCACATCTCAAGGACCTGCAGAAACCAGTCTAATCTCAAAAAAGGAAAAACTTCCTGGATATTTTTCATTTCAGCAAGAGCCTAAGGAAGCCCTCAGCAGCAGGAGATTGGAATAACTGCAATCCCTTGAGCAAAGGGAGCAGGGTGTGCTCCTCAAAGCCAGACCTTCATCCATAGCACCCAGAAGGTAGCAAAACAAGGATACAACAAAGCCTTAAGTGGGGAATGGGTTATCAAGGGTTTTATAAGGAAAGAACGAGGTCTGAAAAACAGGACCTGGAGGGTGAGAGAGGAAAGAAATAGCGAGATAGCTGAGGCCTCTTGGGAAAAAAAAAAGGGGGGAAAGGTCGGGATTAAATTCTAACTCAGCTGGAGCTGATCTTAAATGTAATAAGGGGAAATGGCAGCAAGAGGAGATTTCTTTATAGCAGCAAAGTACTGGGATAAATTCACTATAGAAACTGAGAAATCTTTAGCAGCAGCAGCTCTCTGCAAAGAGGTCAGGCATCCATTCCTCATGGCAAAGCAGGGCACAGGGAATTGGGCCAGATAACCTCCCCAGACTGATCCCAGCCCTAATTTCAAAAAATTGCACAAAAATGTAATTGTGCATTAACACAGCAAAGTCTTCTTTCCAGCTTATCAGGCTTTGAGATGCCTTAGATTGAGATCCAGCTCCTACCACTGTGCTGTGCTCGGACTCTCCCCCCCTTTCCCCGACCCAATCTCCTGAGCAACCAACAGCTCGCAAGGAGCTGGCACCCCTGGAATTTCACACTCAGCATCTCTTCCAAGCTCAACAGGTGAACAAACAGGTACTCCAACACCTCCTTCTTTTGTACTTCGGGCAGCACAGACCCACTGGAAGAAACTGGAATCCAAGGGCAGATGTAAACATGGGACTCCCGCTTGCCACTGTCTCCACCCGTTCTCCAGCTCAGCCCTGGGCTGGGAAACAAAAGACAACAAACATTTAAAAAACATCCTTGAGGTGTCTTGAGGATGCCCAGGCCTAGAAGAAAGGCCTTCCCATCACCCTCTTGGCCTTTTCCCACTCTGAGGAACTGTGGAAATGCACATCCACACCCAAGCTGGACAGCCTGGGATCTTTTCTGCACACCAAACGCCACAGTCCCGAGCACCAGGAGCCTGAAGATGCCCTGGATTGCAATTCACAGCCTCAGTGAACCCTGCACAGGACAGCCAAGTCGTTTGTGTGCAGAAGAAATAAAAGTTGCTATTTTTAGTAGTTAAAATACTCGTGGGAGTTATTGGCTGCTTACACCCGTGGGCTTCATAGGGCCTCCCATACTTATGGATTTATCAGAAGAAGCAGTTTCAAGTTCCTTCTTTTTCGAGCCCAACTCCAAATGGGAAACTTCTCACGAGTGCTCCTGAGAGAGTCAAGTGGAACTTCAGGAGCTCAGGAAAGCGACTCCCTCCCCTGAGTCCTGTCTCACCTGCCCGAGCACCCGGTGCTTTTATACCACCTCTCTCCCTGCTTTCCACGTTCATTTAAATGTAAGAAACCTGCACGTTCTCGCTCCAGCACCAGCCGCGTCTTCCCTGCGCCCGCACACTGCCGCCCCTGCTCAGGCGCTGCTCCCCTCGGTTGCGCTGCCCCTTGCCACGGGGCCGAGGTGGGACAAACTCCAGGTTTTGTTTCCCAGGAAAGGCTCTGCAGGGAGGTCCCGCCGTGCCGCCCGCAAGCCCCGGCCCCGGCCCCAGCCCCAGCCCCGCAGCTCCTCCCCGGCTCCGCGCCCGCGCCGGGACCGCCTTCACCCCGCGCAGCCCCCGCCGCCCGCTCCCGCCCGGCTCTGCTCCGGGGCCGCCCCCCCTCGGGTCTTTTCCCGGCACACGCTGCGTCGCCGTTCTCCGCTCACTTTCCACCCCGCTGCAGCCACAGCAACAGCCGCCCTCCTCCATTGTCACCACAACCCTCGCCCACCGCTGCCGCAGCCGGGAACCGAACCCGGCGCTCCCAAGCCGCTCCCGGGCAGCGCCCGACGGTACCCACAGAGCAACAGCACCGGGCGGGTAAAGCCAGTGCGCATGCGCAGCGCTGCCCGGCTCCGCCCCGCCCTTCAACACCACATGACGTAACCAGGCACAGCACTGCTCCTGCGCTTCCCTTCCCACAACACCGCGCATGCTCAGCATTGTTTCCATTTCTCCCTTAATGACCACACAACGAAGAGCTTCCCCAGGAAAGCTGTTTTGGACAAATCTCATCAAACTGTGCTGGGGGAGAACAGACACCACAAAAACTGGGATTTGCTGGCACAGGGCCTTGGACATCACACATCCTTCCCTGTTCTTGGATAACAGAGTTATCACAGATCTCCTGAGTAGCTACACCAGTAAAAAAGTGACTTTTCCAGCCCAGATGCAGCTGCATAAGCGTTCGGAGTGGCAAAATGAAAGGAATGTAAAAATCCCACCATGGAGTGAGATGGTGCCGCCTCCTGCACCTGGGCCACCGTGGAACACTCCAGGCTGGGGGAACAGGGGCTGGAAAACTGGGAAAGGCCCTGGGGGTGCTGGGGACAGCAGCTGGACACGAGCTGGGTGTGCCCAGGTGGGCAAAGCCAAGGGCACCTGGGCTGTGCCACCTTGGGGTGACAGCAGGGCCGGGGCAGTGCCCGTCCCTGTGCTGGCACTGCTGGGGCACCTCCAGTGCTGGGGGCAGCTCTGGGACAAGAGGGACATGGAGGGGCTGGAGCCAGTCCAGGGAAGGGAACGGAGCTGGGAAGGGGCTGGAGAGTTCCTGAGGGAGCTGGGAAAGGGGCTCAGGCTGGAGCAAAGGAGGCTCAGGGGGGACCTTGTGGCTCTGCACAAGTCCCTGACAGGAGGGGGCAGCCGGGGGGGTCGGGCTCTGCTCCCAGGGAACAGGGACAGGAGGAGAGGGAACGGCCTCAGGCTGGGCCAGGGGAGGCTCAGGGTGGATATTGGGGAAATTCCTCCATGGAAAGGGCGCTCCGGCCTTGGCACAGCTGCCCAGGGAGGTTTGGAGTGCCCACCCCGGGAGTGCTCCAACACCTGTGGCTGTGGCATGGGCGGACGTGGTCAGCGGTGGCCGTGGTGGTGCTGGTTGCACTCAGTGATCTCCGAGGTCTTTTCCAACCTTGATTCCGCTCTCAAGTCAGCCCCACGGAGGAGCAGCACAAAAGGCACCCCCAGGCTGCGAGCGGAGGGTTCAGAACACGCTGCGGCAGCAGGAACGAAGCTCTGCAGGATGAAACTGAAAAGGGGAGAAATGCCGGGCTCTGTGAAAGGGAACAACTGAGAGAGCCACAAACAAGCCACCAAACTTCTCACAGGGGACACCACCAGCAGCACAGATGTGAAGGGACTTCTTTTTGCCCCAGAACTGTGAATCCACAGCCCAAGCCACGTGCACACACTGCAGATGTGTATTTTTACTGCCAGCAAGCACCTGGGAATAAAAAACCTCAGCCCCAAAGCTTGATGTCTAAACAGCAACACAGAAGTTCTAAACCAGCTGTCGAGAGAAACAAAACACAGCAAAAACAAAGCAGAAAGGGAGCAAAAAACTTGTCACGCTGGCCGTGTTTCCGAGGGTGACAGGTTCTGCTGTGCTGGGAATGCAGCACAAAACACAAAAATCCTACTGCAACTCCTGGATCCCACAGCAGGAAGGACATGGAGATTCCCAGTGGGAATCAGGGATGCAGGACTCGGCTGTGCTGCCATCACTCCCTCAGGAATAGCCAGGTTTAGCTCATTCTGTCTGCCCAGAGAGGGGGGATCTGCTCCTGGATCCCCTGGAATGTTCCAGGCCAGGCTGGACATTGGGGCTGGGAAGAGCCCAGGACAGTGGGAGGTGTCCCTGCCCGTGGCAGCGCTGGCACTGGATGAGCTTGAAGGTCCTTCCAAGCCCAAATGGTTCTGTGAGTCTTAGAGCCCTGAAATTCTCATGACAGAGGTGGAAGTGCAAGAGCTTAAGGTCCCTTCCCAAAAAAACCCCATTGCACGACTCTGCAGCTTCTGGAGCCCTGGGTCCATGGAAATGCAGTTTCAGAGGAGCTCCGAGGAAATGGGTGTTTTGGGGAGAGCAGAGTGGCTGGAAGAGAGGAACAGGAACAGTCTCCTCGAGCAAGCCCTTGTGTCTCAGGGAGCGGGATCGGCTCGCTCCTAACGCACCTGGTGACTCCCAGAGCGGGGGATGGAAATGCAGCCCAGGTCCGAAAGAAACCCTGCCCGGGAAGGCGGGCTGGGATTGTGAGCTGGCTGCGGGAGCTCGCTGTTAAAGGCGATCTTTTGGGTGTTTGGGTGCGCCTTTGTCTCTGTGCGAAGCACCCGGCCGTAGCGCCCTTTGTGCTGCTGTCTCCTGATTTCCTTAAACTTTTCTTAAACGGTCCCTTTTCTTCAACTTTCCTTCAAATTCTAGAGTGAAGCTCGTTTTGGCAGCTGCGCGTGCGCGGATCCTTCCGCGTGCGCAGATGGCCGGGGCGCGCGGATCAGTGCGCATGCGCGGGCGGGGACGCATCACCGGTGATGCCTCCGCGGGCAGGACCGCATCACAAATAGTCCCTTTTGGCGTATCACTCCGCGTGGGGGCGCATCACCGGTGATGCCTCCGCGGGCAGGACCGCATCACAAATAGTCCCTCCTGGCGGATCACTCCGCCTGCGCATGCGCATAACCGCTGATCCCTCCGCGGGCAGGGCCGCATCACCGCTGATCCCTCTGTTCTGAACGGGATTGTGATGTTGGCTTTTTGCATGTTCCATCAGTGTTAGGAATGGATTGTGATGTTGGTTTTTTCATGGTCCTTAATGTGAGAAAAGCTTTGCCTGGGTTCTGTAATGTAACGCTGTAGAATGTCTGTAGTTTGGGTGCCCAGTTTGGGAAGGATGGGGGGGGGGGGGGGGGGGGGGGGTGTCTTCACATTCCTGGAAAATCTTATCAGAAGAAAAGGACCCGAAAGCAGACGGAATGGAGCCAAGGAAAAAGATAAGACTGATAAGATGATACTCAGCAGCTCCAAAGAATTAATGAATGATGCACGATGGTGATGAATAAAAATAAGCTATGTACTTTTAAAGAGGATCTTTTGGCTGTACAGGTGCGCCTTTGGTTCTCTGCCGAAGCACCCGGCCGTACCGCCCTTTTTGCTGTTGTCTCCTAATTGTCCCTTTTCTTCAACTTTCCTTCAAATTTTACAAATAGCGAACCTCGTTTTTCACAATTTGGTGGCCCATACGGGGATAAAGGCTCAGCTCTGGGATCTCCCGGGGAACCCAGAGCAGGGGGGTGCCCCCGCCCACTTTTGGCGGCCTCGCTTTGTGTTTCCCGGCAGGGTCAGGGGGGTTTGCAGTCAAACACCCGGAGGGCAAGAGAGGAGACAAAGCAACAAGAAAGGAAAGAAAAGGCTCCCTGAGGTACCATGGTAATTAAACACGTAAAATCTTGTGCACCAAGACTCCGAGAAAAGTGAGTATTTTTTCTTTCCTCTTTTTGGGGGGATAAGGGGGATGAAAGTGTGTGCATGAGACACGGGCTGGTTACCCCAGAGCTGCGAAGCGAGTGTGGAGCCTCTGAGGCTGCGGCTCTGCTCTGCCACCAGGGAAGCAGTCAGTAAAGAGGCGAAGCCAAAGATAAAAGGAGTGAGAGAAGCCCCGGGTTAACTGGGACGGGTTTTCAGGGAAGGGATTGGAGTCCTTGAAGGAGGGGAGTCAAGAATTTCCTAGTATTGGATCCAAGAAATTTAGGGTTTAAGACTGCTGGATTGAGGGTTCAAAAATCCTGCTAAATGGAGGGTTAGTTCCGAGACATTTGGGTTTTGAGACTGCTGGATTGAGAGTTTAAAAGATTTCAAGAAATCCAGGCTTAATTCTGCCAAATTGAGGACAAATCCGAGACATTTGGGGCTTGAGGCTGCTGGGTTGAAAGTTTAAAAAAAAAAAAAAAAAAAAAAATTCAAGAAATCCAGGCTTAATTCTGTCAAATTGAGGATTACTTCAAGAAACCTGGAATTTTGGGCCCAGGGGTGAGCATCGGCTAACAATTTGAAATTAAAAGGGACCTAAGCCTTGTGTGGTTGTGACTGATAACGCTTGAGAAAGAGAAGTTGGAACAATAAAAAGGAGCAATGAGAATGTATGTGATAGAAATGCTAAAGCTTGAAATATAACTTTTCTGGAAGGAGGCATATTTTATTAAGAGGAGGGAACTGTTGTATTCTAGGAGAAGAAACGGGAAAGAGGTGGTGAAGTTTGAAGAGTTGTTTTGTTGGTTTTTATTAAAAAGGTGGGAAACAAAGGCCTGGGAAAGATAGATAAGATTCTGAGAAAATGGGACATAAAACTAGTAAGCAAGAGTCAGGGAATAAAAAAAGGGAATAGAGGCGTGCCAGTGGAAATACCCCAGGAAAGCCCTTGGGGAGTTATGCTGGCTAACTGGAATACAAACCCAAGTACAAAGGAAACGAGCAAAGTCAAAATGATCCAGTTTTGTATGTTTGGTTGGGCCGAGAAGGAAATAAGATCCGACCATGTCTTCTGGCCCAGACATGGCTCTTGAAGTCTGGATCTGTCAGGCTTTACAAGTATTGGTAAATTCAAAAGAACTCGTTAACACAGAAGAAAGCAAGTACGCTTCATGCTGGGTGGGAAACAGAGTCTAAGGGGATAAGAATTTTAAAGTTGTCCGAGACCCAAGGAAAGGAGCAAAGGGAAAGCAAGAAAGAGAAGGGCTGGGAGCCCCTGGAAGCATCGCCCCCTCCACTCCCGCCTGTCTCGCCCCAAGCCCAGGCTCCTGTGGCGCCGCTCGCAGCTGCAGCGCCGCTCCCGGAGCCCGAGGTCGCGCCTGTGCCGGCTCTCAGGCACCGCCCGCGGCTCCACCGCTTGTCCCAGCGGCGGCGGCTCCGCCGGTAGCCCCGCTGTTCCCGCCGCCCCCTCCAGCCCCTGCGGCTCCAGCGGTAGCCCAGCCCGCCGCTTTCGGTGCCCCTGTGCCCGTCCCTAGCCCGGCTCTCCGCTCCACACCAGCCCAGCCCGCCGCTTTTGGGGCCCACCCCGGCCCCGCCCCGGCCCCAGCCCCAGCCCCGCTCCCGATGTCCGCGGCCGTTCCAGCAGCCCCTGCCCCCGCTGCGTTCTCTGCCGCGGCTCCATTGAACCCGGCTTCGGCCCCGCGGGCCGCGCTGGGCTCACCGGCAGCTCGGCCTCCTGGCGCCGTGGCTGCTGCCGACCCGTGCAGAGGCTCCACGCCAGCCTCTGGTACCGGCCCCAAGAGCTGCTCTGCCCTTGGCGGTGCCGGCAGCAGCCTCCGCCTTTGCTCCCCCGCTCCTGCAGGAATCGGCCTCCGAGAGGATCCCCACCTTCTACCCCCCCTCCCTCCCTCGCCTGCACCGTTCCCCTGGCAACGACCGCTTCTGCTGCTCCTCTGAAAGGAGAAGCAAAACGCCAAAGTTCCATCTCGAGGAACGAGCCCTTGCAGAAGGAAATAATATCTGGAGACGGTTCTTCCAGCTGTGTCCAAGGAAAAAGAATGTCAGGGTAGGCTTTAGTTGATGGGGGGACTATGCACACTGGAAGATTTAGCACACAAGAAGGGAAATACATCTACTGATTCAAGGTACGCTTTTGGAGGGGTGCATGCCTTGGGAAAATCTGGGACACCCCACCTCTGCTTCTTTAAGTGTCTCCATGTGGGACATCAATTAAATGTGGACAAATTTTAGAATGCAGCTTCCAAGTCAAGTTACCTGCTAGGAAATGACTCCAGCTCTCTGGCACCTTGGGCTGTTTTAAACACAGCCTGGCCCTTCATGGCTGAGGCTCTGAGTTATTGCACAGGCATTCAGGGCTGACAGTTCCCTGCAGGGAGAGCTCAGCACATGTCCACAGAGGCAATCCCAGCATGTGCAAGAAAGAAAGAAGCAGCAAAAGGTTATTGCTTCTCTTTCAAAAGTTATTTCAAGTACTCAAACCCAAACCAACCTTTGCTCTCGATTTTGGCTCCTTTGCAGACTGCCTCTGCCGTGGGGTTTTCTCCAGGAGAAGCAAAGGAATTGCTCATGGAACAGTGCAGATTAAGTTATCCCAAAGGGAAGTAAAGAAAAATATCTCATTTTTCCATCAAAATGCTCATGCTCTTTCCTACAGATTATTTCAAGTTTTTCCCACAAGCTTTGCCCTACCCATCATCCCATTTTTACCCCAAAAAGTAATTTTCTCTATCCTCAAGAATGTCTCAGTGTCTATCCCCAAAATTTTCACTGTGTCTCTGCAAGTGACTACCTCAGTTTACCTCATGCTGTTCATTCTCTTCCCTGGGGATTGCTCCAGATTTTCCCTCCAAGCTGTCCCTGTCTGTCCACTTCTGCTTTCTTCTTTTTTACAAGAAAGTATTCATTCACTACTCTGGAGACTAGCTCCAGTTTTACCCCCCAAAATTTCCCTAACATTCACTAGTCATTGCCTGATTTTTACCTCAGTATGTTCATTCTCTCCCCCTACAGATAACCTCAGATTTTACCCCCAGTATTTTCCCTACCTGCCCACTAACTATTTACTCTTTTTGACCTATAAATACTCTCTTTCTACCCTGGAGATTTCATCAAGTTTTACCCTGAAATATTTCACTATCTTTCCAGTACTGTCTCACTTTACCTCATGATGTACGCTCTCCCTGCCACACTTCACCCCAGATTTCACCTCCAAAATTATTGCTGCTTGTCCACTACTTATTACCTGATTTTCACTTCAGTAGGTCCATTCTCTGCCCAACAGGTCATTTTAATTTCTACCCCCCAAAACTTTTCCAACCTCTCACCTAGTGATTGCCTCAGTTTACCTCAAAAATGCTGTCTCCCCTAGAGATTACCTCAGACTTGACCCCCAAATTTTTTCCCTGTCTGCAAGTTACTACCTCCGTTTAACTTCAGTATGTTCGTTCTCTGCACTACAGACTCAAGTTTACTCTCAAAATCTCCCTGCCTCTCCAACACTGATTACTTCCTTTTTACCTCAAAAGATTGATTTATTTTCTACCATGGAGGTTACATCAAGTTTCACCCCCAGAATTTACTAATACTTCCACAACTGATTCACTCAGTTTACCTCAAAAAGTGTTCATTCCCTCACCTAGAGATGACCTTGTATTTAACCCCTAAAGGTTTCCCTACCTGTGCACAACTGATTGCTATAGTTTACTTCAAAATCTTCATGCTCTCCACTACAGGTCACCTTGAGTTTAGTTCAAAAGTTTTCCCTACCTGTCCATTACTGATTATCTCAATTTTTACCTAAAATAAGTCATTCTCTTCCTACAGACACCAGATAGCAAATCATACAAAGATCTAAAACTCTGCACAAGAAACAGCAGAAAGTTTTCCATGAATAACACAAGTTCCATTTTTCCCTCCTCTGCCTAGGACTGCTACCAGGAGACAGGAGAGTTGTTATCAACACTCAAACCTCGCAAGCGTTGTTATTTCTCAGAGAGCTGCGCTGGCACTGAGCTACTCCCATGCGCCTGCAGGGCTCTGGGGAGGAGCAAGACAACATCCCACTCCTGCCTGGAGAAATTTCACCCCTGTAAAAAGTCATTTCCCTTCTCTCTCTCTGAGCCACGGCCAAAGCAGCTGTGTAGAAATACATGAACTATTCATGGAAGGGATTATTCAGTTGTGGGAAAAACGCTAAAGAAAGACTATCACCCCAAATTTCAGGGTGAAAACACACTGCTTGTTAACAGGAGCACACAAACTCATTTAAACCAGAGAGGAAACTGCACATCAGGAAAAGAGCTGAAAGATATGCTCTGCCTTGATTGATAATTCCAAAGGAAATGCCCCACGGATCATAGGCAATTACCTATAATTTTACCTCCATAATCACTGGATTTCTGACTTGGGTTGCTGTGGAAGTGTTTCACAGATGCCTTGAGGGGTCAGGGGCTTGGTTGGATTCTTTGTGGTTAGTCCTGACAGGCCCAGGCCAAACCCACCCACCTGCATCGCTGCTCCACCCCAAATTTGCATGAAATACTGAGAACAGTTTATAAATACTCCCCTTCCCTGTCCTTCCTTACACAACCATGGAGCAAATGTACTCTATCCCTTGTTCCCAAGAGCACCTCTCCAGCCCAAATCCCAGTTTTCACAAACACAAACCAAACAGACCTAAGACAATTATTCCATCAGTGCCTGCAATTCTGAGCTCCCTGTTCCCTGCCACTCACACAGCAATCTCACCTCAGCCCAGAGACTCCCTGTCCCCAAAGGGAAACAGAACCTGACGGGGCACAGCTCTGGCACCGCATTTCCCCTTGTTCCTGGAAAGCCCAAGTAAATCCAGTCCCTCAGACCTTGCATCCCTGAACACCAGGAGAGCTGGAGTTTTACCCAGATCCCAGTGCCCTGCACGGCTGCGCTGACACGAGCACAGGCCGATCGCTCCGCCCAGCACCATCCCTCATTTTCCTCCCATTGCTCCCCAAGTGTCCCCAAACCACCCCGTGTCTGTGCCGGGGCCAGGGCCTGCCCCAAGCCCGACCAGAGGCTGTCACCCAGCCCTGCACCAGCTGCTGCCCCTGGGAGAGCTGGGAATGCACTGAGAGCTCGGCTCCCCAGTCCTCAGACACACAAATAATGCCCAACCTGCCCCTCTGGGCACAGCCAAACACCACAATTCCATCATCCCCAAGCAACTCTGGCAGTTGCCTCTTCACCTCTGCCCTTTTCCAAAGGACACAGGTAGGACTGGGGTGTCAGAAATGGCATTCCCTAGGCAGTTCATCCAAGCACAGAGGAGAAGAGGAACCCTGTGTCCCTCTGACTGACCCCACAGCATGGGCAGGACCAGCTGGGTTTTTTGTATTCTAAATTTTAAAATGAACTGAAGAACCTGAAAGGCAAGAAACAACACATGCATAAGGTTAGAGCCAGTCAACACACACACAGACAGACACACCCTCAGACACCCCTTCCTCAGCTTACACGCTGACTGCAGCCCTTACTAGAAACAGTCCCCCCTAAAGAAGATGCTTTAACATCTTCTTCCATCTGCTGCTCCTTGATGTGGAACAGTAGATCCTGGGAAAATTGGTAGCATCAGTGACCATAGGGATCAAAATCTGCCTCGGGGACCTGCAAGACAGCATGAGGCAGTCTGCAAGTAGCTGACAGATAGGAGTTATCCCCACACCAGGCCCATAAGCTTTCTACCCAAAAGCCCATAGACAAGAGATGAGAGTTTAAAACTGTTCAAACTAGCCATGACTGAATGTGCCAGGGCAGGGCAGCTCCAAGCATAAGCAGCACATGGACACACAGTGCATCAAATATAAGCAGAGATGACACGAAGACTTGAGATAACGCTTCAGAAGATAAATTCTTGAGACCAGGATGCTTTGAGGCAACGGAAGCTACGAAACTACTGCAGTGAGGAAGGTCTAGTACACTTCATATAGAAGTCCAAGGGAATGGCACATGAAAAAAAGATACTACCAAAACTGAGAAGGAAGATGGATAGGAACACCTTGCGTACTTCTTCTGGTCTCAAAAAGCAAAACCATAAAGATGCCAGAATAAGCCCGATCCAGGAAAGTATGCAAGTGCTCCTGCTGCCAATATGGCCCATAACGATGCCTGTAAAGCATTGAGACATCACAAAGCCCTATGACACTGAAGACAACGGACACAGACCACATAACAGACATCAACTGAAACTGCCCAGCAATTTTACTTGATGGACCAAGATTCCTAGCGCAAGATGAGTCAGAGGCCAATGACGCCGAAGGAAAGAAGGCTCTATGGCAGTAGTACGGGACAGTGAAATGTAAACTCCTTATGAGAAGTTAGTGCCAAAGCTGGTAAGAGGATGCTCAAGAAGCGCAGTAGGCCTAGAGAAGGAGGCAACGACTGCCAGCTGATACAAAGGGATCCCTAGAGAATGATTCTGCCGCCAAAGGCTGAAGTGACATCACAAAACATGACCGACCAACAAATGGCCAAGATGCAAGGTGCCTGCGTGCTATGTTCAAAAGTGCTCCAAAGCGTGGCTACACTGAAGAGTAGGCAAACTTTAGACCGTGGCAATCATGCCAGACCTGAAGGCAGGCTCCTCAGGTGAAAAGATGGACAATGACATCGAGACTCAAAATCCAATGATGCGAAGCTCACAAGAACATGGAGATGGGTTGGAACTGCCCGGCCCGGCAAAGGCTCGAGTGATGCTGAAGAGAAACCCTCTCTCCCTTAACTCCAAGGGGCCCGGCCTACTACAGCCCTCTCCTCTAAGCTAACTTCAAATGGCCTCCTGTGATTCCAAAGGTTTTTGCCTTCTCCCAACCAACAGTCCCCACACTTAGCTCTCCAAAGACCAGCAGACAAAATCCATCCTCGACAGAAAAGAATGCTTCAGCACCGTGGATGTCAATACATGGCCCACAGCCCACTTGGGCAGCTACAAAAGATAGAGAATAATGACAAAATTCAGACTGTGATGACACATCCCAGAAGTGACCCCTTGCACAATGCCCCTCTCCCTCATAACTGCCGAGGCTCATCGCTCACCGGCCATTTCCAAACTTAGGCTCTGCACCTACTTGTAGTACCTAAGACAACAAAACAGAAACTGCGACTGTTGCCCTCCAGAAGAATAAATGCACGGGCTCCCTCTGCACCACTGGCCCAGGCTCACCTCAAATCTCCATCTGACTCCAGAGGTGGCCCGGACGATACCTGCAAAGCGAAAAGGGACACGCTTCGCATGCTGCCACGTACCTCTCACCTATCAGTCGCCCCACCTAAATGCCAACTCACCTGCTCGCCTCTGTCCCTTGGCATGCCCAGGGCAGCAGCAGCACCTGCAGAGAAGCAAAGCAAAAAAACATGCTGAGAGACTGAAACCACAGCCTCCCTGCTCCAACTGAAGTACACCACACCTATAGCTTAAGCTTGCACCCACCTGGCCTCCAGCATCCCAGGGCCGGGACCACCTAAAATGCATAAACAAAAACAGATGCTTAGAGCTGCACCAGAAACTGATACCCAAGCAGTAACAACTCATTCTGGCCACCAGTCACCGCTCACCTCGCTCCATCGACCTTGACCACTGATCTTCAGCATTACTTCCTACAAATAAAGATGAAGAACAAAGCTGTAACACAGGCACCATTTACACTTGCCCTGCAAAGACAAACGGTGACTGACCTTCCTGTGGGAACCACCTCACCTGGTATGGGGCACTCTGCCACAGATTCAATCCATCTGCATCTGAAAGAAAGTTATGACAAAAGTCAAAGTGCTGCATCAGAACTTAGCAGCTCCAGACATCTTGTGTCAATCTAGAAATACCATCTTGAGTCCAACTAATCCCTACATTACAAGTGTCAAGTCCCTAGGACTTATCCTATTACACCTACACCCAGACTATGTAGCAGGGCAAAGCAGCCCCAGGCCAAACACACAGACACCTGTGACACAGGAGATGACAAACAAGGGGATGCAACAAGGAGAGGAAAGTCTCAGCAAGAAGAATTACCAATGACATGACCTAGATGAGGCCGATAAGGCTCAAAGAGCTCTGGCAGAAAAAGACCCTAACAGAAGGACTTATGCCAAGAACCACAAAGATGGACGCCCGAGAATCGTACGGTTGGAATCCTCTACCTATCCTCGCATTCTCCCAAGTCCTAATCTGTTATAAGGGATTGTTGCAGTGCACAGCTGTCAATACAGCTCAGAACAAGACTGTAAAAGGTGTCTGACTCAATTGTGCTAAAGAGAGATGCGATTCCGATGCATGTCCGAGCCTGCAAGTCAAAGGTTCAAGGGTACCAGCGTCGGGCCAAGGAACGCAAAGGAGCTGCTAAGGATGATGCCCAGCATTTCCGATAAGCCCCTCAAAGGGGTAAGGCAAAAGACATGTGACACAAGATGCCCACAATAGAGACACAGAACACACAATAGACAAGTGACACAACACACACCGGGACTGCTCTGCCCTGCACACCTCAGCATTGTGATCAAAAGCGAGACTTGCCCTTTACGTGGCCTAAGGGCCCCTCTCGTGGACATCCCCATCTCCAAAGCTAATTCAAAAATCCCTCCCACCAAGTCCTGACCCAGCACCCCACTCTCATCCCCCTCCCTGAGGTGTAGCCCTCGACTTAGCTCTCAGATATCCAGGGATGCAAATCCTCATCAGGTGCAAAAGAAGGCCGCCTCATCATCTGGGAAGTTCCTGCCCTCAGAGGGCTCTTCTCTCTTAGTCTACTGCAATAAAGAAAACCAAACATCAGTGCCTGAACTCAGCAGCACATCAGCCAAAACCCAACAATTCCACTACTCACCGGCTCCTGAGAACGCCCCGGTCCTCGGCTCACACGCTGGGGCCGCACTCCAACGCCGCCGTCACAGGGTATCCCTGGGTTAAGGGGGGGACAAGGTGATGTGGCATTGCTGAAACTTGAGTGGACCCTCGCTCCTCCCTCCCTCCCCGACTCGCCACAACTCCTCAGCCATTGCCAAAAGCTGCCCAGATGGCACCTTCAAACAGAAAAGGTACAGGCTTCATTGCAGAGCCCTGTAATACTTCTGGAAGGCTCACAGGGGCAGCTCAAGGGTGATAAACTGGCTCCATCAGCTGGTCCATGAGGGGGTTCAGCCCCTGCAGGCATAATACAAGTGGGCCACCTAAAACACACAAATGGATGCTTAGACAATGCATGCTTTGAGCTGCCCCAGAATTTCGCACCCAAGCAATACCTGGTCACTGGTACTGGTCACTGCTTACCTCACTCACTTGACCTTGATTGCTGATATCCAGGTTTACTTCCTAAAAATAAAGAGAAAGAACAGCCCTGCAACATAACCAAAATGAAACACCACCCCTGAAAAGCTGAATGATGACCAACCTTCCCAGGGGAGAAGGGGCAAAACAAAATGGAAAGGCACATGCCCATGTAGCGTCCAAAAGTGTTGCATTGCCAAGGTAGGTTCCACCTGAAAGTGCTCGACTGTGACCTCTTTCTGCAAGGGTGTCTGTCATGTTGGAGTAGCGATTTGAATGCTGCAGACCACCTGTAAAACACAAAAAAAAAAAAAATCAAAGGCTTATAGTTTCATCACTAATACAACAACTCCAGTAGCAGCCAGTTCTGTGCTTGAATCAATACTCATCCAGCTCATGGTCCCCCCGGTGCCAATACCCTGCTGTGCCAAGTGCCTCGCATCTTCAAAATGAAAATCCAAACAGTGAGGTAAACATAGAGCCCAAAGTCAGGCCGTAGCTTGGACTTCAGGCACTGACCCACCTCGTTGCTGTGCTCCTCTGGTCTCCTCTGTTCACATCAGGTTTACATGCTCTCCCTCTGCAAAAGAATTATTTGTCAAAGTTACCCAGCTTAGCCTTTCCCAAGTTCTCATTCCTCAAAGCAAACTGCCTAGGATCCCACAGCAGTGGGCCTTAGGACAAACTACTATGAAACTGCAAGACACCACTGCACCACTCCCACGTCTCCACTGAACACCACACAGACTGGCCACAGTCACTCCATCCGAGGCGTGGCTCAGGTGGCTGAGCAAAGCAAAAGGCTCCCTGTAAAGTCTCCTTTCTTCTCCACCTATCCCCCCACCAGGACTACTCTACAGGGCAGAGCAATTCCAGGCTAGACACAAACTCAAACAACACATTATACTACAAGCAGCGTGATATGAAGATGATAAAAAAACCTCTCGGCAAGAAGAACGATGGCAAGGACAGAGATGACGCCAAAAGAAACAACCAATAGTATGGCATTGGTGGATGAAGGGGGCTCTAAGGAGCAGAAGAAAAGACTGGAACAGTGACCTGTTCTAAGAACTGTCAGTCACAATGATCAAGATGGCTGTGAGAGACAAGGCCACATTTAGAATGCTCCCATATCCTGACAATCTTACAAGCCCCAGGACATTACAGCTCACGGCTGGAAAGGATGGATGGCAGTACAGCCGGGAACAAGGCCTCCAAAGAGATCCGACTCAATGCTTTCAAGATGTGATTCCAAGATGTGGCCAAGCCCACTGGTAAAAGAACAAGTGATATTGGCATCCTACCAAGAAGTACGAAAGTTCAAGAAGCTAGAGATGATGGCCAATGCTTATGACAAGCCCCTTAAGGATAAAAGGCAGAGAGATCTGATCCAAGGGAAGCCAAAGACACAGAACACACACCGGACAAGACAACACACACTGGAACTGCTCTGCGCTGCACACCCTACAGTTGCAGTCAAAAGTAGGGCTACTCCCTTTAGCTTACCTAAGAAGGCCCTTGGAGAGCATCCCTTTCCCCTACACTACTTTTTAAATCTCTCCCAGCAATTTCCAACCCACTATCCTGCTATCATCCCTTCTCCGGGCCCCAGCCCCCAACTTAGCTTTCAGATGACCAGTGATGTGAATCCACACTGGATGCAAAGGAGTCCACCTCAGCCATCTCCAAAGGCACTGGGATCCCCAGGTTGGCCTCTTAGTCAGCTGTGACAAAGAAAACCAAAATCAATGCACCAGTGTAGTGGCATACAAGCCAAATCCCAACAAGTCAGCTGCTAACTGGGACCCTGCTCCCGCTCCCACTCATACTTGCAGTCTTTAACTTACCTATCAGAAGCCTCCATCTCCAATGTCATCTCTGACCCAGGGTAGCTCCCTCTTGCAGCACAATGAATCTGCTGAACAAATTTGAAGTGTCATACTTGACACAATCTGGAATTTCAGCAAGTTGCAATGCTTCTAAGAAAAACAAGGGGAAAAAAAAATTACAAAAAGTACCAAGCACCTTATCAACCCTGAACACTCAATCCAAAAATCATGAACTACGGACTCAATGCTATCTTCTTTACAGTGTCTTCAAAGCCTCTATTGCTTTAGATGCCAAAAATACCTGCTGAAAGAAAGCTGAAAAAACCCGAAAGACCCCCCCCCCCCTTCATGGAAATAAGAAGACACCCTCACCCCCACTAACCCCACAACAGGAATGGGCCTCTTTTACCCTGGGCTGGGGTTAATATACCCCTGGCCGGGCCCGCCTCTCTTTCCCACCATGCCCGGGGAAAAGGGAGGAGGCAATTTTACCATAAGGGATAAAAGCACTGGGAGGAGCTGCAGCTGTTTGGCTGCTCTGCCTTAAATTCCAGGTGAGTGAAGGGCTCTGTAGATGCCTTCTGTTTTACTACAGCTGCATCCACTGAAAGGGTAAAAACACTCCTTGTTTTGGCAGCGTAGACAGATGAGTTGCATTCTTCCTTGTTAAGTTCTGTAATTGTTCATTAGTGACTATTGAGTCACAGGAATATGGAGGGTGGAGAAGAATAGTAGTAATATACATGGTGTAACTCCTGTTGGGGTCTCTAATTAGGGCTGTATTCATTATAAATAAAACTGAAAAAATAATGGGCTCTCTGGCAGCAGGAGGGTTTTGTGAGTGCTGGGCTCGCTCCCTTGTGAGAGATTGGGTACCACTACCCAGCTAGAAGTGCCCTGAGGTACAGATTTAAATTCTTAAAATGCTGAAAAAGGGGGAGCTTCTTTCAATTGAACCCCTTCAAATGAGAGACTAGGGAGTGTTTGTCTCTACTTAAATAGATGCCATAGCAATAAATGGGTTCTCTCCTCTGAATCCCCGAAAATACTGGAAAAAGAGGGGTTTTCCTTACTTCAGGTCTCTCCAGTGATGGAAAAAGGGGGATTTCTCCCTCAATTCAAACCCTTATAAAGGAGGGACAACCGGGTTTTTCCCTCAATTTAAACCTTGGGATGATGAAAATGGGGGAGTTATGCTTAATTCAAACCAATAAAACAGCATTGTCAAGGTTTTCCCCTTCTATTTAAACTGGAGAATAATGGAAAATGGGGATTCCCTGTCAAGTGATACCCCTAAGAGAATGGAAAAGGCAGGGTTTCCTTCAACTGATACCCTTAAAATTGCAGAGGAAGGGGATTCCCCCTCAATTTAAACACAGACAATTATGGAAAAGGACGTTTTTTCCCTCTGTTTAAATCCCTTTTCTCCTCATAACCCCCCTTTTTTTCTGGGGGCACTGGGGAAGAGCTGCCAAGATGAAAGGGGAAAGTGGAATGTTTCCCTGGGACCCCACATGCTGCCCTGCCTGCTCAGGTGCTGCCCCTTGGCACGAGGGGTTTTCCCTGGGCATTTTCTGGGAGCAGTGCTCTGTGCCCAGGTGCCTCCGGCTGCTCCCCAGCTCCTGCCGGATGCTCTGACCATTGTCCCTGGAGGGACACTCGGGATGCCCCCATTGCCCCTCTGGACCAGCAGCTCCCTGCACAGCTGTGCCCGGGGAACCCTCGGAGAGCGGCCTCTGGCAGGAGCCGCCCCCTCCTCATCCTGGCCGCTCACACCTGGGGCTGCTGCGCCTTGGAGCAGGGGCTGAGGAGGAGAAAGGTCCTGCTGGTCCTTCCCTGCCCTGCACAGCCCTTGGTGTGCCCCTGAAACACCGGGGTGCCGGGCTTTCCTTGCTGTGGGAGACTGGGTGGTTCTTTGATCCCAGACTCTGCTCTTCCCCGGGCACGGCACATGGACAGGGGGCAGAGATGGGCCCTCAGAGGAGCGGGGGCTGCTCCTCGCTCTCGGGGCGCCGCGGGCGCTGTGCAGCCTTCCCCTTTTACTTCCCAGTTCCTCATTTTGTGCCTCCTTTTCCCTTGGGGATGCGCCCGGGCCGCATTCCAGCGGCCGCCACGGCAACAGCACCTGCGGGCGGCGGGGTGGGCGGGGTTTTATCCACTGAAAACACACATTGTCATTAAAATCTGTTTCCTATCTAATACACAAAAATCACTTTCCTAGAAGGAATTTCCATGCATTCACCTCCTCCTGGAAGTCTTTTGATGGTCCTGCAGATTCATTAAGAGGGGTCCCTGCTGGTCATATTCACTGAATGCTTCAGTATTAAAGGTGACCTTGCCTTGAGCTATTTTTCTGGGCGTGCACTGTTGCTTCTTGTGACAGAACTGCCCCAGAACCACTGCAGGCCTCCTGATCTGTTCCAGCACCGGCTCCAGCCTCAATTTCTTGCCCTGTGTGCACACATTTAAATCCTTTAATCTTTTTCACTACTTGGTCTTTCAGCAACATCGGGGAGCTGAAAATGTTTATTCTCTATGTTATTTCTCAATCCCCTGCTGAACAGCCCAACCCTCCCTCCTCCCTCTCCCACCCCACCATTCCCACCACCCTGCTCCCCTGCACATCTCACTTCTCTCCACCAAACCCTTCCCGCTGCAGGGAGCTGCTGAGGAGCCGCTTGGTCCATCCCTGGATTCTCCAAGCACTGACTGCCCATCCACTCTGACCACAGCCGGGGCCACATCCCACCGCCTGCCCAGCATCCATCCATGGTGGTGAGCTCCGTGTCCCCACCTTCTGCCTCACCCACCAAAGGAGATGATCCATGTGAAATAGATGTCACCGACATGGCCATACACAGTGTGACACTGCTCATCTGTCTCTGTGCGCTGGCCGGGAACGGGGCTCTTCTGCCTCCTCAGATGGAAAGGGCGTACTGCCGGCATCTTTAGCCTGGCTGTCACTGACTTCATCTTCCTCCTCATTGCGGTCCCCTCTGCCCTGCTCTTCCTGCTGGAAGATGTGTCCTGCTCTCCTGTCATGCCCCTGATGTACGTGAGATTCCTTTACCTGGTGTCAGCGTTCTCCTGCTACTTACTGGGTGCTCTTCTGGATGACAGCCATCAGTGCCAAAAAGGACATGGAAAAGCTCTGCAAGCTCTGCTGCCGCTGTGACCTTCCCAATCCCATGATGTGGGTGCTGTGGGGTGCTCAATGCTTGACCTTCTTCGTTCCCATCATTCTCATTCCCACAGTGGCTTCCCTGTGCCCGTCACACGAGCAGGAGCACTGCCGGGTGGCTCTCATCTCCATGTTCTCCGTTACCCTGCTCCTCTTTGCTGCACCCGTGGTCATTACCCGCATAATAATCAACATGTTCCGCTGTGTCCCGGTGTTTCCCGGTCTGTCCCGCGGGGAGGCGGGGCCTGACCCGCGCCACGCCCCCTACGCGCGCGCTCCGCCGGGGTCACGTGGTTCCCCGCGCGTCACGTAATCGGGGCGGGGGCCGCCGGGAAGCGCCAGGCGGGACCGGGCCGGGATCGGGGTCGGGATCGGGACCGGGCCCAGGCCCAGCGCAGCCCCGGCCAAGCCGCAGCCCTGCCCGAGCCCTGCGAGCCGCCAGCCCGGCGCCGGCCCGCCATGGACCGCCGGGACGCCTCCGGATCGGCCGCCCGCTTGGCAGCTGCCCTCCCCTCCCTCCCCCGGGCCGCGCCCCCCGGCGCTTCGTGACTCGCCGGCGGCTCCTCGGCTCCTCCATCGTTCGCCGGTGGCGGCAGCCAAGAGATAGTCCGGGCCTAGCGGAGCGGCCAGCGCAGGTGAGCACGGCCGGGCCTGGCCTCCCGCCGGCGCCGGGGCCACGCCGTCCCCGCCCCGGGCACTCCCGGGACATCCCGGCCGCCCCCTGGGCGGCAGCGGCGGGCCCGAGGGCGGCATCGGCCGCTGCGGGCGCAGCTCCCGCCGGGACCCGCAGCTTTCCCCGCGCTCGCGCCCCGCGGTGGGGGACACCCCGGGAGGGCGGGGGTCCCTCCCCGGGCAGCGCAACCCGGGGCATTCCCTGGAACGGGGACTCGGGGCCGGCGGGGCCGCTGTGCTGCCCTCCCCGCTGATGGGTTGAATCCTGTTCCGGTCATTGGCTTTGTCAGGGCTTTGTTCCTTCCCCTTTGCTCTCCCGGTTTGGCGCCGGAGCCGCTCCGGGATGGAGCGGGCCGGCACCGGCACGGGCTGCGGGGCTCTGGGGGCGGCCAGCGGCTCTGGGCGGCTTCGCGGGGCTGCCGTGCTCGGGGAATTGACTTCGGGCGGCTGCTGCCGAAGGTGAAGGAGGGAAGAGTCGCGGGTCCGGACACAATCCCGTCCCGGAGTGAGCGGGCGGCTGTTACGTAAAGCCTCATCCTTGCGGGGGTTGTGTTGGACTTTGTAAAAGTCGTTTAACGTTCCTGGGCTCTGGGCTGACTTTTTTCCTTTTTTGCCATTTTTCAATGAGCAAAACGAAGCGAGAAAGTGTTGAGAGGTGTAAGCCAGGTATCCGGTGCATTCAGTGCTGTGCCTGTGATTCTCTTCGGGAGATGAGCAAGTGGTTCAGTGGATTTTGGGGGAGAACTGAGTGCTTGTGCCAAAGCTCGCTCACAGCCTGGGCAGATGCTGTACAGTGGAAAGGGAAAAGGGGCAGGTGTGGGACCCACTCCCCCCCCCCCCCAGCTCATCTCTCGCCTTATTACGGCCTTGTTTGGTCATTTTCTCAGGAGTGCCGGTGCTTTGAAGCATTCCTGTGTTCCCAGTGCTGGCAGCCAGGTGCCCACCTGCCCCTGTGGGACTGCCCAGGCCCTTCGTCAGTGCCACTCTTTGGAATGAACTGCTTCTGCTGGGGCCTGTGTGTTCATTTGTCACCTGGGCTCCCTCCCAGCTACTGAACTCCTCTCAGGTGTATTCCTAGTTCCTGACATTCCTTTAAAACTACCGAATTCTTCTCTCAGGTCCCTGGCAAATGGGGCTTTGCAGCCTGGGGGAGTTACTGCAAAACGGGGTCTAGTGAAGTGCTCTGCAGGAGTGGTTGTGCACCTGAATGGTCATTTAATTGTCTCCTCTAATGAGGGAAACGTGATTAAACTCCCGGCGCTGTGCTGCTGTTGTGTGTCAGCCTCGAGGTGTGAGACAGTCCCGGTGTCACACTGGAGTTGCTTAGTGGCTGTGCTGAGACTGGGACAGGTCTTGTTGGTCAGGAGCAAAAGGGAAAATTTATCTTTTGGCTTGCTTAATATCTTGGCTTTATTAATGTATCAATGTCAATTGTTGTCATTTGCTGCCTTCTGCACAGTGTGTTTGCAGCTCTGTGTGAGAGCAGGCTCTCCCCTGTTTGGGATTGAGACAATCCTGGAATATCCTGAGCTGGAAGGGACCCACAGGGATCACCCAGTCCCACCCCCGTCCCTGCCCAGACCCCCCAACAACCCCAGCCTGGGCATCCCTGGCATCGCTGTCCAAACGCTCCTGGAGCTCTGGCAGCCTCGGGGCCATGCCCATTCCCTGGGGAGCCTGGGCAGTGCCCAGCAGCCTCTGGGGGAAGAGCCTTTCCCTGATCTCAGCGTGAGCCTGCCCTGGCCCAGCTCCAGCTGCTCCCTGGGTCCTGTCTGTGTCCCAGGGAGCGGAGATCAGAGCTGTAGGCCCCGATGTGTTCTGACCTCACACTTCTCTACCAGAACAAACCCAGTACCCTCAGCAGCTCTTTCATGGTCCTTCCACACCCTTCCCCATCCCCATGTCCCTTCTTTGGATGCTGTCAGCTTTTTATCTTTTTTATATTGTGGCGCCCAAAAGTGCCCCCAGGACTCCAGTACAGTTTAACAGCAATGAAAGAAAACAGTAGATTTCAACTTTGATCTCAAAAGCTGTCTCAGGCCCCTGATACTGCCTCGAAATGTCTTTGCAGTTCTTGCTTTATGACTTGTGTCAAACACGGAGAGAGTGAGACTGAGCCCCTGGGGTCAGGTTCTGTGTGAGAAGCCACACAGCAAGCCAGAAATCTTTGCTCCAGATCACCAGAAATTTACAGTATTGAGGACGGAAATACTGAGAGTTGAGTCTTGGGAGCTGAGCCAGGAAAGCAGCACCTCTGCCATGGGCAGATTTGGCACGTGGAGAGAGCTCGAGCAGCTTGCAAGAGGTCCCAGCAATGTGTGTGTGGAGCTGGGAGGAGCATGAGTTGCAGTGTCGTGTTTGGAGTCCCCCTGGGTGAGGATGTAGGAATAGACTGGAGTTTTTGGTGACTGAGGTTTCTTTTCTGTTTTTGGCCACATCATTTCAGTTTGTTACTCGCCTGTGGTTTGTTCTACAGGCCTGTTTCCTTTCTCTCCTACTATGGTGTCACAGTTATCTTCAGCAGAGGCTCAGCAATAACTAAACTTGAGCTTAGATACTTAAACTTCAGTTCAGAGTAGATACACGGCAGAAATCCTTCCGTGTGAGGGTGGGTAGGCCCTGGCACAGGGTGCCCAGAGCAGCTGTGGCTGCCCCTGGATCCCTGGCAGTGTCCAAGGCCAGGCTGGACACTGGGGCTTGGAGCAGCCTGGGACAGTGGAAGGTGTCCCTGCCCTTGGCAGGGGTGGCACTGGATGGGCTTTAAGGTCCCTTCCCACCAAGGCCTCGTCTTCCTTTGCCTTCAGTGTCTGCCTCAGAGTTTGTACCCAAACCAAAGTGAGGTTGATGTCACCTTCTCTAAACTGGGAGAACAGATCACTCCAAGCTGTGGGGAGATGGAGAGGCTGTAGGATGGAGAGGGTGCAGCCCTGCAGACGCCGAGCTGTGGGGTTGCTGCTTTTCCTCGTTGTTGCTGCGGACACAGCTCAAGGTGGGTCTGAGAGAGACAAACTCTGCTTTTGGGGGTTTGTGTTGATGAGGAGGGGAGGGGAGGTCACTGCTCTGCTTCTTGTAACTGCTGTGGCAGAGCCAGGAGCCCAAGGCAGGACAAGGGCAAAGCAAACCTCTCCGAGCTCTTGGGTTCTCTTCATTCCCAGATATTCTGATTCCTGCCCAGGTCCAAGTTCATTGTGCTGTGCAGGATGCGAGTTTAATCAGGTTTTAGTGCTGGTTTAGCTGAGTGTTTCTAGGGCTTGAGGATGAAGCCAAATGCTCTGCATTGAGAAAGTGATGGATGTTCAGCACAAGATTCTCTTCAGGAACTGGCACGAAAAGTGGTTGCTGAAGCCGAGGGAGGAGCAATTCACAGCTTGGCTGGAAGAGGGAGAAGTGCTCACTGCTGGTCTGTCACTTCATCCTCATGAGTGAGTGTGGGAGCTCCCGAGATCAGCCAGGCTGCAATTTCAGATAGTTTAGATGGGCTGGCCTTGAAAAATTCATATTTTGGTGCCTGGAACAAAAGCTGAAGGTGGCAGGAAGTGGCAGCAGTAGCAGGGAACTGAAGTGACACCACCCTGAGCTCAGAACTAATTTTGGTTGTGACCTTGAGCAGTCCCTGGGCCACACCAGAGCTTTTTGTGTCACCTGCTTTGGGAGGTTCTTCCTTGCCCGTGGAGAAGTTGGGTCTGGCACAGGTCTGCTGTGGAGCACCTGTGCCACCACCTTTAAAGAGCCACACTGGAGGTGTCAGTGAGCCCCTCAGTGCCTGCCCAGCCTAGAGCAGGGCTGGGAGGGCAGGGGGCTCAGGGAGTGCTCATTCCTGGTGGTGTTGGAGCTCTGAGCCCAGCCCTGAGCTGGGTTTGTGGCTCTGAGGGCCCGGGGAGTGTCCGGAGCAGGCCTGGCCTGGGCAGAGTAGGAACTCCTGGAGTAACTCCTGAGTAAGCCACACCTTCCACGCGAGAGGGAGGCACTCCCAGAGTCAGGTGCTGTCTCCTCAGAGGTGCTTTGGGGTTTAATTCTGTTCTCACAGTGACTCCTCTCACCTGGGAGCCCTGTGGTTACCTCCAGAGGGTCTGAGGCCTTAGGGATGTAAATATGGACAGGAGGGGTTGGAATCTGCCTATCAGGGAATCCTCCCCTTGCCCAGAGGAGAGTGTGCAGAACTCTTCTGTGTGATGATAATGTTTTCATACTTTAGGTGTGAAAATAAAAAATGGGAGAAATCTCGTTTTTCTGGCAGCACGCAAAGAACTTTCTTCTGTGTCACCACTAAAACTCTGTGAGGGGATGAACACCTGGGAATCTGAAAGAGACATAGCTGGAAAGCATCAATATGAATGGATTTTTCTGCTTCTTTTTGCACTTGAAAGAAAGGTGAAAGTTACAGGCTGAGTCAAGCTTTTACCCTTTATTTCAATCAATTCAGTTATTGCTAAATATGGCTACACACAGGTAGCCCAGGTGACAGAGCTGCCTCCAGCTGCTCCTTGGCCCCAGTGTCCCACGCGGGATGCTTGAGTTATCCACTGAGAGCCCCCTTGAGACTGGAGCACAGGTAAATCTGCCTGTCTGAAGGGCAGGATTGTGTCCTAAGTCCCTCCTCATTTCTTCCTTTCCTCAGGCCCCAGCTGTGGCTGGGCCCACCATTGTGGCTTGGGTGGCAGTGGCACATTGGAAAGGCCTGGGGGTGCCAGCTGGGGTGAGAGCTCGGGGTGCCAGCCCAGGCTCCACCAGCACTTGGCCCACACTGGGGCACAGATTGAGAGATGAACTCTTGGAAGCTTGTCCTGAGGAGGATGAATGGTACCTGCTGGTGAAATTCGGTGCTTTCATGGAGCTGTGATAAACCCCAAAGTCTTAGACTGCCAACCTACAGCCTCTGCACCGTCACATTCCCCAGTTGCATTTTGTATTGGAATTTTACCTGCTCCCACCTGCGTCCTCCTGCTGGCAGTGCCAGCAGCCCACGTGCTGCCTCTCCTGAGAGCAAGTTCCTGCCTGTTTCCTCTCCCAGCCCCAGCTCTTGCTTCCCTCTGGCAGAGGCAGCTTTAGGTGCAATATCCTGATGTTTCTGTGAGTGGGTTTTGGAATAAACCTACACACGGGATGTCCATGGGTTGCTGCTATGGATTCTGTGAAAGGTGATCAGGAAAAGCAAGTTCAGAGTTACTCAGGGGATCCTCTGATTCCTGCCCATCTCACGGAGCTGCTCAGGGTGAAACTACTACTCCCATGCTTTTTATTTTGCTCCTCTTAGTGCTGGTTTTTCCCCAGGTAAGTCAGTGCTGGAGCAGCCCTTGTGGGTTTATCTGTGATGAGCAGTGGTTGTGTCTGCACACGGAGATAGCAGATTCCAGCTGTAGTGTGCAAACGTCGGTGCTTTGTGCCTTAGTGCACACCCACATTTGTCAGCTGACAGGGCTGATGCGATGAGAAAACCTCGCACTCTCCAATAACCTGAGCACAGGCACTTCCTGCGTTGTTACATTTAACCAAAGCTCTGATAAAAAATACTACATTAATTTTTCTAATGGAGACCAGATTCCGCATTATCATCATTTACGTTTTTGGATAGTCTTTGATTGACTCTGGTGGGAAGGGAGGTGAATCAGTATCTTGTACTTTAGGGAAAGATCTAGGGGAGAATTGAATTGTACTTCCTTGGAATTCACATCACACGCCCTTAGTCGGAGATGTTGATCTTGAGAACAACAAGCAGAGAACAGCCCAGGAAGGGCTGAACATGACAAAACAGTGCAGAGCATAAAGAAATCCTCTTTGCTGTGTTCATCATTCTGTCTTCATCTTGGATTGTTTCCACCCTTCTCCTTCACCTGGAAGTCACAAGCATCCTGCAGTGGCAGGTACTCTGGGTTCTTCTGCCAGGAGTAGTCTAAGAACAGCTTTTGCTGGGAGCAGCTCTGACCTTGCTGAAATCACTGCTGAAGCCTCCCCTGACTCTTGCAGTGCCAGAATTTCAGGGTGCCAGTGGTGATGCAGGGACTGAGCCTGGTTCATTGTCCCCAGAGCTCGGGTAGTACAGGACAGTCAGGCCAGTAAAGCCCCTGCTCAGGGCTGGGAACGAGATCCTGGCCGGCTTTCCCTCTCTGCCCCTCTCTGCAGTCCTGCTGGGCTATGTCATGCTACTATGTTAGAGCATTGTTCCATGTATTTTTTTTTTTTTTTGGAAGTAATGCCGGATATTGGCAGTCAGGGGCGATGGAGCGAGGTGAGCAGTGACCGGTGGACAGAATGAGTTGTTACAGCCTCGGTCTCAATGTTTGGAGCAGCTCTAAGCATCCGTTGTTGTTTGTGTGTTTTAGGTGGTCCACTTGCAGGATGTCCTGGCCCTGGATGCTGGAGGGTGCAAGCCTAAGGTATAGGTGTGGTGTACTTCAGTCAGAGCAGGGAGGCTGTGGTTTCACAGTCTCTCAGCATGTTTTGTGTGTTTTTGCTTTGCTTCTCTGCAGGTGCTGCTGCTGCCCTGGGCGTGCCAAGGGCCAGAGGCGAGCAGGTGAGTTGGCATTTAGGTGGGGTGGCTGATAGGCCAGCGGTCTATGGCAGCGTGCTGAGCGTGTCCCTTTTCATTGTGCAGGTTTGTCCTGGCCACCTCCAGAGTCAGATCAGGATTTGAGGTGAGCCGGGGCAGTGGTGTGGAGTAGCCCGGGGATGCTCTTCTGGAGGGCAACAGTGACGTTTTCTGTTTTGTTGTCTTAGGTACCGTGAGCAGGTGTGGAGCTGAAATTTGGAGAGAGCAGGTAAGCGATGAGCCTCGGCAGTTTCGAGGGAGGGGGCCTTGCGGAAGGGGTCTCTTTTGGCGTGTGTTGTCAGAGGCTGAATTTTCTCCTTGTTCTCCGTCTTTCGCAGCTGCCAAAGCGGACCGTGGGGAACGTGTTGACATCTGAGGTGCTGATGCATTTTTTCTGCCAAGGATGGATTTTGTCCGTTTGTCTTCAGAAAGCTAAGTGTTGGAAGCGGTGGTTGGGAGAAGGGAAAGGCCTTTGGAGTTCCAGGAGGCAATTGGAAGTTAGCTTAGAGGAGAGGGCTGTTGTGGGAGGGCCCCTTGGAAGTAAAGGGAGAGGGTTTCTCCTCAGCATCACCCGAGCCTTTGCTGGGCAGGGCAGTTCCCACCCATCTCTGTCATCGGCCTTTGAGTCTCGACATCATCGTGGATCTTTTTGCCCGAGGAGCTCGCCTTTGGGTCTGGCACGATCGCCACGGTCTCCATTTCACCTACTCGCTGGCATAGCCACCCGCGGGCATCTTGGCCACTTGCTGGATGGTCAAAGGTAAGGGATCAAAGGTCGGGTTGTCAAGGAATGGGTCAAGGGGTCAAAGGTCAGGGGGTAAAAGGTAAAGGCTTGGGCTCAGGATTAGAGGTTCCAGCATGATTTTCCATGGTGGTTCCCAGTGTGGGGACATGGGATGTGGGGTCAGTGGCGCCGGGGGCGGGCAGGAGCCCCGTGGGCAGTGGCCGGCAGCGGCGGGGACGCCTCCGTACGGTCGCGCCCCTCCAGTGCCAGCAGAAGCCCCCCTGCGCCGTGCGGTGCCCGGCCCCACTCCTTGCCCTCCCCGCCGCTGCCTTCCCGCACTCCCACCGCACCCCCTGCTCCCCTCAAGCCCAGGGAAATGCAGGAAAACACAAAATCATCGAGGTGGAACAGTCACCGGAGCTGCCCGAGCCATCCCCCCGCCTGAAGGCGGCAGCTGCCCAGAGCCAGGGGCACCCAGCAGGATGCAGCTCCCCTTTCCCAGGAGCTGGAGGCAGGGGGAGCAGGGAGAATTTCAGCTCCCAGCAGCTCTCTGTGAGTGCTGGATGGACTCTGGGCTGAGCCAGGTGGGAGGTGTGGGTGGTGTTCATGTCCCCAGGAGCTGCTCAAATCCACCTTAAACTCCTGGAATGGTCTGTGCTGGCAAGAACCTTACAGACCATCCTGTTCAGCCCCTTGCCATGGTCAGGGACACCTTCCTGGGGTGTCTGTGCCAGAGTGGTGGAATGGGCAGGACTTTCTCCCTGAGCCCAGTCCCGGGCAAGATTGGGGTTCCCATGGGAAGAAGCCTGTGAGCTGCATTTCTGGAGCTGGGAGCCTCCATGCCCGGGAGTATTTCCAGTACTGCTCTTTGGCTTTTTCCATAACTGGGCATGATGTTTCTCCCCAGAGCAAGGTGGTTTTCCCTGGATTGTTGGGGTAAGACACTGGCTGTTTGACAGCTCTGTTGTCTCTTTGTCCTGAATGGAAGAGTGAGGAACGGGGGATGCTCCCGACTGTCCCAGGGATGTGGGAACAGCCCAGTTCCAGTGAGGAATGTGACGCCCAGCTCGTGGCGTGTGCCCTGAGATGGTCTTTGCTGTTGTTTTGTCCTTAGAGCCTGTTGGAGTGCTGGCCTGGATTTGGGAGGAGCCAAGTAGCCTGGAGCAGTGAGGTTTTTCCTGTCAGAAATCCATGCTGGGGATGTTTTCCCTGGCTGTCCCAAGGGGAAGGAACAGCTCTGGAGTTTTTGCAGCCACAGGCTGGGGATGCATCCCCTGAAAACCAGTTCAGGATCGTTCATCTGACTCTGTCCCTGACCTGTGGCTTCCAGGGAGCCTTCTGGTCTTCTGGATATTCCCAGGAGAGGATATTCCACCACCTGACTTTTAAGCCAGGAATTCCAAACCCAGTAAGTCGGTCACATTCTATGGGAGCTGCCCCAATGGTGGGATGGCAGAGGGCACACCCCACGCTGCTGTTTGGGACATTCCTGACTGGAACGGGAGCCAGCTGGGCATTTTGGAGCACTGAGGCCACCAGGGCAGCCTTGAGTGGCATTCCCAGGCAATGCTGAGGCATCCCATGCCTGTGGCAACACATGCCTGATGTGGAGCAGAGAGAGGAAGGGAGAAATTCTGAGTTGATGGGAGGAATGGAATTGGGCTTTCCAGAATGGAATTGGTATAGGTGCTGATGGTATCATGGAATCATGGGGTGGCTTGGAAGGGACACAAAGACCCTCTGGGCTCTGTTATCCCATCCCGTGGCAAAGAACACGTCCAAAACTGCCTCCTCACCCCCATGGAATGGCAGTGGGTGTTGGGAGCTCTGGCTGGAGCACCTGGAGACCAGGTAAGAATAGCAGTGGCATTGTTTTGGCTGCTGCTGGATGTGGTTTTCTCTTGTCAAGATGTTCCTCTGATTGATGTTTTCATAGTAGCTTGCTAGGCCTCATTTGAGGATAATTCCAAGAATTTGGAAGTCGTTGGAAAAGAATGAGGAAAAAAGGTGAACCTGATCCATTTCTAGTAATTCTGAACTTCTCTTGCAGCACCGTTCCAGGGGAAAGCTGGTGAAAGGATAAAGATGCAGAGGAACAAGTGTTGTAAACCCCCCTGCTTCCCTGACAAAGCAAACCTTTCTGCAATCCCAGTAAATCTCTTGGAGAAACTGTGGGATCATAAGGTTTCCTAGGAAAGGAAAACTAAGGACAGAGATGAGGAAATAGGCTTCCAATTAACAATGATTTGATGGAGGTAGGAATGATTCCTGTATGTTTGATGCACCCCTTTTTATTCCTGGGATAATTTTAAATGATTTCTTTAAAAAATCATTTCGATTTGGGAATTCAGATTAGAGAGGAAACGATGCAAAATAAATGCAGGGAGAGATCACAGAATCATCCTGGAATGGCAGAATAGTTTGGGTGGGAAGGGACCTTAAGGATCACCTCATTCCATCCACAGGGTGCTCCAAGCTGCGGCCAGCCTGGCCTTGAACACTTCCAGGGATGGGGCAGCCACGATTTCCCTGGGTTTACGGGCACAAGAGGAAATTTCCAGCAGGAACTGAGGGGTTTCCTTTGCTCTGCCTGGCCCTAGCAGGGCTTTGGGAGGCAGAGGGTGTGGGAACAGGAGCTTTGTCCACTGCCTTGGGGGAGTCTCTGATGTCCCAAAACCCAGCAGAGCAAGTGGTTGTGGTTTAACATCCCGTTCAAAGGAGATGCCAGGCCAGGAACGGGAATGGACTGCAGAGCAGGGATGGTGGCCAGCAGAGGGGTGAGTGTCCAGGGGGTCCCAGCAGTCCATCCCTGCTGCCCAGGTTTGGGATGAGCAGGCTGGTGAGTGTCCCTGTGCTTGCTCTGCAGGATGAGGAAGCCAGGCCTGCTGAGGAGGAAGATGAGGAAGTGTGTGAGGATGGAGACAGCGGCCACCAAAGGCTGGGGAAGGCACAGATCCAGGTAGGAGACGTTGCCTTGCGAGGAGAGGGACTTGTCTGTCCCGTTGGAATTTGGGGCGTGAGGCCAGTGGAACAAAGGCTTTGATTCCATTCTCTTACTCGGGTTTTCACGTGCCTTAAGAGAGCTTTGTGAAAATGTCATTATCCCTGATTGAGTCTCTGAAAAACAGGGATTGAAGCTTTCAGAAGGGGCCCAACCCTGCCTGCATGTATCCAAGTGCAGCCCCCACTCCCTGTTTTTGTGTACAGCTGGGATGAGACCTCAGCTGCTGTTACTTGCCAGCTCACAAGTTGTGTAGCTCAGAGCCTCAGCCATGAAGGGCCAGGCTGTGTTTAAAACAGCCCAAGGTGCCAGAGAGCTGGAGTCATTTCCTAGCAGGTAACTTGACTTGGAAGCTGCATTCTAAAATTTGTCCACATTTAATTGATGTCCCACATGGAGACACCTAAAGAAGCAGAGGTGGGGTGTTCCTAAGAAAAGAGCATCTAAATTCTTTGGTGGTAGAGGGCTTAAAGTCTGAGTGGAGGTGCCTTTAGGACACTTCCATTCCAGTATCTGAATAGAATTTAAATGAAGTAGCCAAATCCTGACAAGCTTGTATGAACTCCAAAGCCTCTGCAAGTGGTTTACAGCCAGGGAAGGAGATAAGAGTCTGGAGTCTCTCCCCAAAACCTGGCTGCTGGTTTCTTTGGCCAGGCATAGGAATAATTGCGTATTCCCTGGGGCTCTCCTTATGGGGAGAGGTTTACTTATGTGCCCTGGGTTTATTCAGTGCATCTTCAAAGTGATGGAAACTGATTGCATTGAAATGCCAGGGGTGCCAAATGTTTTCCCCAGCCAGAGCTCGGAGCCAGCCCAGTGGGAAGGGGTTTAGTGGCCATTTTCCCACTCCCTCGGGGCAGCAGCACTGGAGCACTCGCAGCCACCCGTGCCCGAGGTGCCGAGTACTGGCAGGAGGCAAAGCCAGGGACTGGGCAGGAGGAGCTTGCAGTGCTCCTGGAATCGCAGAGCTGGAGCTGTGGGTTAGACCTCCCAGGAGCTGCTGCCTCACTCAAACCTTGTTTAAAGCTCAGCATCCCTCCTGCTCCCTTGGAATGATTGTTGCTTCTGTTGTTGCTCTTTCCCGATCCATTATGATTATTATTGTAAATTCCCACTCCATTTCTTCCATAGCCCTTTGCTTCCCAGAGGTGGTGCTTTAGGCAAGCCCCTCCAGCCTGGGAAGGGGCTTTTGGCTCCAGACTCAGTCCCAGTCCCCATGAGCAGCTGGAGCTGTGCTGTCCCCAGCAGGTGCCTTTCCTTCCTTCCCTGCTGCACTTTGGCTTTTTGAGGGCTCTCTAGGGGGCTGAGGGGGAAGTTCTTTGTCATTCCAGGGCAGCATAAGCCCTGATCCCACTAAAAGCAGGAGGAATCATTCCATCCTTGGTTTTGGATACACCTTTGGTGTTTTCTCTCTTTTGCTGACATTGTGTGGTGAAGCAGCAGCTCCCTGGAATAATTTTTAGTTGTAAAACAATGAATTCCCTGCTGGAATCCCAGTCCCAGCCCCCCAGATCAAGGTGCAGTTTAAGGCCTTACACCCTGACCAGGACAAGTTCCTGTCCTTAGACATGGAAAACAGGGGAAAACTCAGACTGGATTGGAGCCAGCATCCAGAATGGGGAGAGTGAGGCAGCGTGCTTGGCCCAGGCTGGGGCTGGTACAGGGGGTGTTCCCTGTAGGATGACACCTGTTTGGAGCAGATCCTTCTCTTCCTTTGTCCAAAGTCCAATGGCAAAGGACTGAAGAACCCACAAGTGGGGCCTGGAAGGAAAACGATTCTGTTAAAATTAGGCAAAGAATGCACTAAGAAAAAATGGACATCCTTTTTAGGTATGAAAGTAAGTAGGGGAAAAATGTTGAAAAAGAGCTCTTTTATTTGGTGCCACCTCTCATTGTTTTATGGATAAAACCCTCTAGTGAGCAATCAGAACAGGAGTGGGAAAGCCAGGAGCCTTTGACTTCCACAGTGGACTTAATTGCCATGCTTAATTTCAACAATTTCTTCTCTCTCTCAGGACAGGAAGCCCCACTTAACTTGTCCCATCTTTGCCAAAAGCTTTGGTGTTTGAGCAGCCAAACCCAAGGGGCTCTGGCCCCACCAGCCTGTACTGGAAGGCCCCTGGTCCTGCCTGTGGTGTGGGATGAATCCCCAGTTGTCCCCAGAGGGGGCTGCCCTGGTCCCTGCAGTGCCCAGCACCTGAGACACACAGAGAGCCCTGTCCAAAGGGGCTCCTTGTCAGGAATGTGGCAGCAGCCCCAGGAGCAGGCTGGAGGTGAGAACTGGGGCTGTGTTTGAGACTGACCAGCTCAGCTCAGTGTTTACCTGTGGGGGGAGTTTGGCCCCCCACACTGAGTTGAAGCTGGATCAGGGTGACAGATGCTGCATTTTGGGCACCCTGAGAGTTTCTCTCCCCCTTGGAGATTTCCTGCGGGGATGGGGCAGAGCAGGGAGCAGAATTAACCCTGCACCTCCCGTGGGCACTGCTGGCCTTTGTCTCTCTGCTGTGCCATCAGCCTGTGGGAATTTGCTGCTGCCGCTGCCACCCCACCTGGGGGCTGCGTGCTCCTGGCAGCCCTTCCCAGCCCCACACCCGAGCTCCAGCGCTGCCTCCAGGCTGTGTTGGGAGAGTTTGCTGGGAATGTGCCTCATCCCTGGGAGTATCCTTTCCTTCCAGAGTGGCTGGATGGAGCTTCTGGGCTTGTCAGCTTCAGAGTTTGCTTGCAAAAGTCACTGCAGGGAAGAATGACAAGGAGGTTTGTCAGAGTGCTGCTGTCAGACCCCACCTGCCAGTCTGTGCTTTGGCTTGGAGGTTGTTGTGTATTGGCCCTGCAGGGAATGAATGTCCCCTTCCCACCTCAGCCCAGCAGATCCCAAGGGCTCTTCCTGGAGTACTTACTCTTTGCTTCCCTTTGGGATAACTTAATCTGCACCCTTCCAGGAGCAATTCCTTGGCTTCTCCTGGAGAAAACCCCATGGCAGAGGCAGTCTGCAAAGGAGCCCAGAGCTGTGCTTGGAGCAGGGAGTGCTGAGAGCTGCGTGTGCCTCTGCTGCCCCAGGCTGGCAATATCCCCATGGAACAGACTGGGCAAATGGCATTAGAGGGAGCACAATCCCTTCCTGGAAGAGGTTTTCTCCTCTGCAGATCAGGCACGGGGCAGGAAGGGAACTTTGGAGATCAGCTGCTTTCCCCCAGAAAGCATCACTCACACCAGCATGGATGACATGACCTGTGCCCAGCGCTCACCATGCACCCGGCCAGAATCAAGAGCAAAGGTGGGTTTGGGTGTGAGCACTTGAAATAACTTTGAAAGAGAAGCAATCACCTTTTGCTGCTTCTTTCTTTCTTGCAGATGCTGGGATTGCCTCTGGGCACATGGGCTGAGCTCTCCCTGCAGGGAACTGTCAGGCCTTAACAGCTGTGAGGTTGTGTTCTTCTCAGTGGGGAACTGGAAATAATTATTAATTAATTGCAGAAATGTTTTCTGAACCTTTCCCCTTTCCTGGTAGATCTTCTCTCTCTGCCTCTGAATTTACAGCTGTTCCCTGGTGTCATTGGCCCTGCCTGAATTCCTTGCAGCTCCTCACTGGGAAAACCTGGGATGACTTTGAGGGGACAGAGGAGACATTTTCAGCTGAAAACCTGGGGTGACTGAGAGGGGACACAAGAATTGTTTGTGTAGGAAAATGGGAGGTGATGTCAAGCAGAGCAAGGTGGCATTTTTGAGGGAAAAGCTGAGGTGATGTTTAGGGGAAAGAATGCACATTTTGGGGGCAGAAAAGAGTTAATATTGTACAGGAAGGAAAAACTGGGGGGTAAAACTTGATGTAATCTGTAGGGGACAGAATGAATATTTTGGAGCAAAAATGAGGTACTCAGTAGTAGACAAAGAAGGAAAATTTTGGAGGCCAAACTTGACAAAGTCTCAAGAGCAGAGAATGAACACTTGGAGGGAAAAAGGAGGTGATGAATACTGAGCATGTGGGGAAAATTTGGGGGCTAAATCTGAGCTAATCTCTAGGGGAGAGCATGAACACACTGAGGTAACATGAGGGAATCAGTTGTGGGCAGATAGGGAAACTTGTGTAAAAATAATATTAAATAAGCTGTAGAAAGAACATTTTGAGGTAAAAATGAGGTAAGCAGTAGTAGACAGATGGAAAACTTTGGGGGTAAATCTTGATAGAAGCTACATGGTAGAAAGGAAATAAATATTGAAGGAAGAATGAGGGAATCAGTAGTGGACAGGTAGGGGAATTTTGGGGGGTCAAACTTGAAATGATCTAAAGGTTGAGAATGAATCTTTTTTGGTAAAAATGAGGTAATAAGTTGTGGACATTTCAGGAAAATTTTGGGGGTTAAACTTGAGGTAATCTCTAGGGAGAGTGTGACCACTGACATGAACTGAGGCAATCACTGGGGCTAGGCAAGGAAATTTGGGGTGTAAAACTTGGGAAGATCTGTAGGGCAAAGAATGAACATATTGAGGAAGCAATGAGGTGATCAGCAGTTAAGATGAGGTAGAATGTGGGGGGCAAACCCTGAGGTAATTATGTAGGAACCATAAGTGGTTTTGAGAAAAAATCTGACCTAATTTGTAGGGGACAGAATGAACATTTTGGGGGTAAGACAGACATAACCTGCGTGGTTTGGGTTTTAAAATCTAGTCAGTGCACAGGGGACAAAATAGACATTTTGGTAATAAAATCCGAGTTCATCTGTAGAAGAAAGAACTCATGTTTTGAGGTAAAAAGAAGGTGATCAGAACTGGGCAGGTAGGGAAAACTGAGGGGGTAAAATGTGAGGTCATCTCTAGGAGAGAGCAGGAGCATCCTGAGGTAAACGGAGGGAATTGCTGTGGACAGGTGGGTAAATCTGGCAGGTAAAACTTGAGGGAATCTCCATGGTAGAAAATGAGTATTTGGAGGTAAAAATAAAGTACTCAGTCAGTGGTGGAGATGTACGGAAAATGTTGGAGGTAAAATCTGAGGTGATCTGTAGCAGAGAGAATGCACTTGATGGGGTAAACTGAGGTAATCACTTATGGACAGGTAGGGAAGTTCAGAGGGGTAAAAATTGAAAGCATCTGTAGGGCAAAGAATGAAAAGATTGAGGTGGAAATGAGGAAAGAGGTAGTGGACAGGTGGGGAAAGTTTTGGGGGCAAATCTTGTGGTAATCTCCAGAGCAGAGAAAGAATGCTTCCTTGTAAAAAATGAGGAACTCAGAAGGAGGCAGATGGGGACATTTTGGGGGTAAAATCTCAGGTCATCTCAAGGTGAGGGAAGGACTGTTTGGAGGTCAACTCAGCACTCACTGTGTCTTCCTTCCTTGGCATCAGCTGGCAGGGAAGGGAGAAGAGGCCTCAGGCTGGAGAGGGGCAGGAGAAAGGCACTGTGGGCAAAGGCACCTCCCTGGCATCCCCAGGGTACCTGTGGGGAACACAGTGGACACTTTGGGAGCAAAGGGAGGTGATGGCATTGTCCCTTTGGGGGATGCTGGCATTTAGATCATTCCATCCATTTGCCTGCTGACATTTCCCAGCCCAGGGGCTTTGGCTGCCAGGGCAGCACAAAGATTGTTCCCTGGGTGGTGCGCAGATTTGGGGGTTGGCTTTGCTAGTTCAGATGAATTCTACCCAAAGCCCTGAATTCCCTGCTGAATTGCCACTGGCATAGCCTCCCAGCGCCTCCTGGAGCATGGATATTCCCATGCAGAGCTGCCTATTTAACACCAGCTGTGTCAGGACCCAGCAGAGCTTCCAGGGAAGCTCAGCAGGGTCAGGGCAAGGACAGCTTCATGTTCCATAGAATTTGCTGTTTGTAACCCTCATCCCCCAGCCCCCCCCCCCCCCAATGTCCCTGGGGGCACCTGACAGAGTTCCCTGGAATTCAGCTGCCTGCACCCCCCGAGCTGGGGCTCCAGGTGATATTTGAAAGCAGGAACAGGCGCTGGCTGGACACGCTCCCAGCCCGTGCTGAGGCAGCCCCTGTGCCCACGGGAGGACTTCTCTCCCTGCAGGAGTTGATTTCATTCCAGAGCCTCAGGAGTGGCCTCTGCAAGTTCTTTTCCCTCAGGAAAGGGATGCACATCCCTGCCTTCAGGGCACCTGCAGTGGGAGCCACCTGGGAAAGCTTTCCATCAGTTGTGCAGTTCCAGCTGGCTCCCCAAAAACTCCCAACTCAATCCAAAGAGATTTCTCTGACTCTGACCTTTCATTTGAAGGCATCTCTGAGGGCATTGCTTGGCATTTCATTGCTGTGGGCGAAGCTTGCCTTGGCCTTAACACTGCTGAGGGATGATGGCCTCAGGCTTGAAGGGAAGGCATTTTGGGTGGCTGGGACATAGCTGGCAGGTGTGTGGGAGGTCAGCACTGGGAATTGCTGTCTGAGCCCCTCTGCAAACAGCCCATTCTGACATTGCCCAGTGCCAGCTGTTCCTTGGGGCATTTTTGGGGTGTCAGTGGGGTCTGTCGGGACTGAAGCATCTCTGGGTGCCTGTTCAGAGCAGCCCCTGGCCGAGGGGCCGCGGGCAGCCCTTTATCCATGTCCATCCCAGCGCTGCCCGGGCAGCCCAGTGCCCGTTCCAGGGATGTGTGTTTGGCACGCTGCGTGCCACGGGCAGGACACTGCAGGCACAGCTCCTCTCTGCAAATCCAAAGCACAAGAGCTGCTGCTTCCCTTCCTGGGCCTCCTGGCCTTCTCCTTCCCCCCATTCCCTGCCAGCTGGGACACACGGAAGGAGCACCAAGGAACACTCCTGGCAGTGAGCAGGAGTCGCTGAGAGCTCTGTGCAGCTCTGGGCCACAAAAGCTGGCCCTGCCTCAGCAGCCCCTGGGATTTTGGGCTGTGAACACTCACCTGTGGGAAAGGCCCCTCTGCAGGCAGGAGCAGCCCTGACCCTCTCCAGAAGAGCTTTGGCTGTGGAGCAAGTGAACCCTCAGGACTTGCCTTGCTCATTTCTCCCTGGAAAGGGCCATGGAACAAGCACCTTTACAGCTGTTGGGTAAATCCTGGAAAGGGCAGGAAATCAGGGTTATGGGAAGAGTTCAGTGCTGTCACACAACTGCTCACCTGTGTTGTTGCATGATCAGGTGCTGGCCATGGAGCTCTGCCCTATGGCAATTACAGGGGCTGGTGTGGCAAGCAGCATTAGCATAAAAGAAGGAGTTGTATTTGCATAGGAATGATCTTGCTGGCACTTGGCATTCCTATCCCAGGCAGGACATTGCCAGGAGCTGAGATTGGCTTGGCTGGAGCAGGGTGCTGAGAGTGCCCAGGTGTGGGTTCAGTGGCCAGAGGAGCCATTCACATAAGGGTTCGACTTGGTGGTCCTTGTGTACCTATTGCCACTCAGGATCTCCTGTACTCTGGAAACAAAGAAGAAACATTTTTCCCTGGCCTTTTAAAGCCAGAGGTTTTTGCAGTGGAGCGTGCAAGCCGCAGAGAAAGCGGGGGGGAGGAAGGAGAGCATCAGGTCTCAAGCGGCAGTTGTGGGATGAGCGGCTCAAGCAGCAGCGAGCCCCGGCGAGGCCCCGGTCCCGCAGCGGGCGCAGTCAGAGCAGGAGCGGCAGCAGCGGCCTCGGCGCCAGCGGCCGGGCCGGGGGAGCGGCTCGTCCCGCTGCAGCCGCGCTGGTTGGGCGGGGCCGCGGCGGGCGGGAGGCCCCCGGGGGAGCGGCCCGGGGCAGGGGGAGCGGCGGCCTCGGCAGTGCCGGGGCTGGGGGAGCTCCGCGTCCCCGCGGGGGCTGCGGGCGGGGCCGGGCCGGGAGCGCCGGCGCTCCGGTTGCGCCAGGGGGCGCCCCACAGGGCGGGCGGCGCTGAGGGAGCGGCGGCCTCGGGGGGGGCCGGGGCGGGCACGGGCGGTCCCCGCGGCCCGGCCGCTTCCAGGCGCGATCCAGCGCCTGCTGCGGGGAAGCGCCGCCCTCCCGGCGGGCCCGGCACCGGCACGGCCCCGGCTCCCCACGGCCGCAGCGGGAGCGTAGCCGGAGCTCCGGCGGGAGCCCAGCCCCGCGCTGGCCGCAGCCGGAGCGGCAGCGCCGGGCTCGGCGCCAGCGCCAATCCCGGAGCGGCACTTGCCAGCCGCGGCGATCCCGATGCCTAATGCCATCCCCCATCCCACCTCAGTTCTCCGAGCCCGGCAGCCGCACCCCGCCCGCCGAGAGACAAGCGGCTCGGCCCGGGACCCCCAACAGACACCGACAGGACCCAGCCCCGAATCCCAGGGCCCGGGTCCCGTTCCCACCTCAGCGCCTCGGGCTCGGCGCAGCGCCGGGAGTAGCCCCCGGTGCCGGGCTCCGCACAGCGCTCCGAACGACGGTCCCGCCACAGCCCGGGAGGAGCAGGATGAGCATCCACCGCACAAAGCGGAGCGGGCGCGGATCCGCCGGCATTTACGGGCGCGGGCGGGGCGGGGCGGGCCCGGCACAGGTGTGAAGGGCGGGGTCCGCACAGGTGCGCGGGGCCCCAAAGCGGCTGCGCGGGGCGGGGCCGAGGGGATTTAAGCCTCGGGAATCGGCGGCGCCGCCATTTGCTCCCTCGGCGCTCGGTGGGAACGGTTGTGGCCGGACCGGGCTCTAGATCTCTGTATTTCCATATTTCTATGTCTCTGTAGTTCTTTTCCTTTATATTTGTGTTAGTTTGTCTTCTTCTAACCCTTCTCCGTTCTCCCCCCTCTGCCTCCCCTCCCCCACCCCCTACACCCCCCCCCTACCCCCCCCCTCTCCCCCCTAGCCCTCCCCTCCCTCCCCCCCCGGCCCGGTCCCCCCCATCCCCCCTCCCTGTCCCCCTACACACCCCAACCCTGCCCTACCCCTCCACCCTCTCTCCCCTTCTCCACCGTTCCTTCGCCCCCATCCCGGGTCCCCCCTGCCCCCTCACCCTGCTCCCCTTCCCCTCCCAGTTCCCCCCACCTGCCCTCAATCCTCCCCCTCCGTCTGCCACCTTTCCTTCCCCCTCCACCTCCCCCTGTTCCTCTTCCCTCGTTTCCCCTCTGCACCTTGACCCCCCACTTGTGCTCCGTCCTCGTCTTCCCCCCGCCTCCTTTCCTGTCCCCCCATCCCACTTCTCCCTGCACACCCCGAACCCCCCACCTGCGCTCCTTCTTTGACCCCCTCTGCTCCCTTATTCCCATCCTCTGTCCCGTCTTTCCCCCGCAGCCGCGGGGCGCGGGGCACGGGGCGCCGGAGAATAAAGCCCAGAGGGCCGGAGCCCGGCGCCCCTGCCCTCGCTGGAGCCCACACGGGCCGGGCCCGCTCGGCGGGTCCCCCGTGCAGTACAAAAACAGCGCCGGGGCTCCGGCTTTCCACACATCACACTGGGGATCCCCTCCTCAGGAGGGGTTCCCGGGGGGGTGGTGGGTTTTGGGGAGGGTGGTGGGTTGGGGTGGGCCCCCTCCTCAGGAGGGGGTCCCGGGGGGGTGGGTGGGTTTCAGGGAGGGTGGTGGGTTGGGGTGGGCCCCCTCCGGAGGAGGGGGTCCCGGGAGGGGGTTAGGGTGGGCCCCCTCCGGAGGAGGGGGTCGGGGGGAGGGGGGTGGGGCGGAGGGGGGACTTTCCCCCCCTCCAGTCCCCGCCCCCTCTCCCGGACCCCCTCCTCCGGACGGGGCTCACCCCAGCCCCCTCCCCGGGACCCCCTCCTCCGGACCGGGGCCTGGGGGGGGGGGGGGGGGGGGGGGGGGAAGCAGAGGGGGGTCACGTCACTCTGTGGCATGAACAGACATAGAGACCACAGGCCAAACCAACAGCCCCTCCCACCCGGACCCCCCCCACCCCACCCTCCCTCCCTCCGGGGCCCCGGTCCGGAGGAGGGGGTCCCGGGGAGGGGGCTGGGGTGAGCCCCGTCCGGAGGAGGGGGTCCGGGAGAGGGGGCGGGGACTGGAGGGGGGGAAAGTCCCCCCTCCGCCCCTCCCCCCGACCCCCTCCTCCGGAGGGGGCCCACCCTAACCCCCTCCCGGGACCCCCTCCTCCGGAGGGGGCCCACCCCAACCCACCACCCTCCCTGAAACCCACCCACCCCCCCGGGACCCCCTCCTGAGGAGGGGGCCCACCCCAACCCCAACCCACCCCCCTCCCCGAAACCCACCACCCTCCCGGGAACCCCTCCTGAGGAGGGGGCCCACCCCAACCCACCACCCCCCCGGGAACCCCTCCTGAGGAGGGGATCCCCAGTGTGATGTGTGGAAAGCCGGAGCCCCGGCGCTGTTTTTGTACTGCACGGGGGACCCGCCGAGCGGGTCCCCCGTGCGAGGCTCCAGCGAGGGCAGGGGCGCCGGGCTCCGGCCCTCTGGGCTTTATTCTCCGGCGCCCCGAGCCCCGCGGCTGCGGGGGAAAGAGGGAACGGGGAGGGATGAGATGGGGTAGGGAGAGGAGTCGGGGTGGGTTGGGGAGAACGAGGGGGGAAGGGAAAGGTCGGGTGAGGGGGAAGGATGATGGTCAGAGGAGGAGGAAGAGAGGGGAGTCGGGTTGGGGAGCGGGGTACGGAGAGGGGAGAAAGGAGGGGTGGGGGAGAAAGGAGGCGGGGGGGGTCGGGGATGCACAGGGGAGCAGGGAGAGAGGGTGGGGGGGCGCTGGGGAGAGGGCAGGCAGGGGGCTGGGAGAGACAGGGAGGGTGTGGGGGAGAGAGAAAGAAACTGGGGGGGGTAGGAAAGAGGTGATAAGCGGGGGAAGAAGGAGGAGGATAAGGGCAGGAGAAACGGGGGGAAGAAAGACGGGGAAGAAAGAGGGGGAGCGGGGGCCTCTCCCGGGCCACGCCGGGGGAGCCCGGCCCGGCCGCAGCCTCCCCGAGCTCTGAGGGAGCAAATGGCGGCAGGGGCGATTTCGGGGGCTTAAATCACCTCGGCCCCGCCCTGCGCAGCCGCCCTGGGACCCCGCGCACCTGTGCGGACCCCGCCCCGCGCACCTGAGCCGGGCCCGGCCCAGAGCCCCGGCCCCGCCCGGCCCCGGGGCCCGCCCTGCCCGGCACGGGGGCGGCTCCATCGCTCGGGGCCCCGCCCCTCTCTCCCGGGCCGGGCCCGCCCCGCGCACCGGGGCCGCACCGGGGCCGCTCCCGGGACCCTCCCCTCCGCTGACAGACACCGCCCCGCTCGCTCCCGCTCCTTGCCACGCTCGGCAGCCACCGAGGCCGCCGCCCTCTCGGCTCAGCCGCCACCGGGCGGCAGCAGCGCCGCCCAGCTCAGCCCGGGGGCAGGCACAGAGCACAGGGAAAAGCCGGCTCCGGGCGCTCTGCAGCTCCTGCAGCCCGAGCGTCTCGGCTCCTGGGGCCAGGCGCTTGCTGCTTTCCTTCCTACAGAAAAACGCCGGCTCCTTATTCTCAAAACCTGCTGATCTCTATTCCCAGCTTCTTATATTCCTGTATGCGACAGAGTAGAGAGAGAGGGCTGGCTCATTTCAAAATGAATTTACATCTAAATCAGTAGCATTTGCCTATAGATGTAAAAATGAAGAACTTAACACGTTTTAGTATTCTGCACACAGCCCTCGCTGGGAGGAATGGTAAAAAGTTAAAAACAAATGAAATTTTAAAAGTAGAAAGTTAGAAACAAAGTTACAACGGCAGAAATTTAGAAACAAACAAAGAGGTAAAATACAAGAAACGAACACGTTTCTAAAGGTAGAAAGTTAAAAACAAACAAAGTTATAAACAAAAAAAAAATTAGAAACAAACAAAATTAGAAAGGTAGAAATTTAGAAACAAAGTCAGAAAGGCAAGTGTTGAGCCTTTGACAGGGTACCCCTCCTTCTCGGACCAGGGTGAAAGAGCAGAGGAGGCTGCTGTTCTGCTAAATTCTTTATTTCACGGTCTCACAGCTGTCTTGAAGGCAGAGTTCGAATGGGGTTACATGATACAGCCAAGCAGCAGCAGCAGGCAAAAACAGCTTCTTCTTTATGCTCCATACACTATATTTTTTCTTATAGAAGTGTGGATTCCATTTGTTCATTGACCAGTAAGATTAACACACGATTCTAGTTTTCCTTAAACCCATCCTGGTCTAAATCTAACAGTCGTAAGCCTCACACAAGTGTCATCTGCCCTTGTTCCATAAGGAATCCCTCTACAGACAGGGAGTTGTCACCGGCCCCGTGCTCATGGGCTGCAGGGGACACCTGCACTGAGGAGGAAATGGAAATGGGAAAGAGGGAACTGCAACCTGATGGGACGCACCTCTGGCACCACACCTCCTCTTGTTCCTGCTGTCCTGGAAAGCCCCAAGTAAATCCAGTCCCTCAGACCTTGCATCCCTGAACACCAGGAGAGCCGGTGTTTTACCCAGATCCCAGTGCCCTGCACGGCTGCGCTGACACGAGCACAGGCCGATCACTCCGCCCAGCACCATCCCTCATTTTCCTCCCACGGCTCCCCAAGCGTCCCCAAACCACCCCAGCGTGTCTGTGCCAGGGCCAGGGCCTGCCCCGAGCCCGACCAGAGGCTGTCACCCAGCCCTGCACCAGCTCCCACCACTGGGAGAGCTGGGAATGCACTGAGAGCTCGGCTCCCCGGGCTCCCCAGCACCCAAACCGGTCCTCAGACACACAGAAATGCCCAACCTGCCCCTCTGGGCACAGCCAAACACCACAATTCCATCATCCCCAAGCAACTCTGGCACTTGCCTCTTCACCTCCGCCCATTTCCAGTAGCCGGGGCTAGGACCGGGCTGTCAAAAATAGCATTCCCTAGGCAGTTCATCCCAGCGCAGAGGAGAAGAGGAGCCTGTCCCTGACCCACACCATGGGCAGGACAAGGGGGGCCCTAGCTGGCTTTGCCTACTCCAACACCACAGCTCTTGGTCCCAAAGATGGGGCGAGTTCAGTGGTTTTTCCTGTCCTGAAAGAGAGCAGAAAAGGGAAGTTAATCCCACTGTGGAATCCAAGACTCCTGCATTTCCTATTTCTGCTCTGATTGCTCACCGTGGAGTTTTAGCTATGGAAAAAAAATGGAGAATGACACCATAGCAAATAAAAAGTGCCCTTTTCCAGCATTTTTATTCCAGGCATTAAAAGGATGCTCATTTCTCTTCTAGCATTGTTTCCCTCATTTTAGGAGAACCGTTTTCATCCCAGGCCCCACTCGTCAGTTGTTCGATCCTCTGGCACTGGATTTGGACAAAAGAAGGGACGCACCTGGACTGCAGGAAATCACTGAGAGAAACCCTTCCAAAACGTGACAGAGAAAAACAACAGGAGATGCAGGAAGACACATCCCTCATTTGCACGTCTGGAACGCTTTTCTAAAGACTTCTCTGCATCTGGATGCTCTTTGCTCTTGGCTTTCTTCACAGGAATGCATTTGCTGCTAAACACGTCTCAGACCCTTACCTGATCGGGATAAGGTGGGATGGAGATGAAGACTCCCACAGGGAATAGCCAGGGAGATGCAGGGCCTGGGAACATCAAGGACGGAGAAGAGAAGGAACAGGGATTGTTTTTCTTGTTTAGAGCCAGCAGTGCTGTGAGCTTGGAGAACACACGGCACCGCAGGGATCCAGGGCAGGAGCGGGATAACTGCGGGATAAGGGGAATCTGCTCCCACTCCAGGGCTGTGCCAGTGAAGGAGGGGAATTTTTTAGTGCCTTCATTACACACAAAAACCAAACCCAGCACCACCGAGCTGGACTTTCGTGAGCCGCAAAACAAAGCGGCCCCTGGCCTTTGGCGGAACACAACCTCACCGAGTCACGGAGCCAGGGGATGACACTTGGGAATGATCCTTGCTGCTGCCTGCAGGCAAATCGGATGAGGGAGCCACAGGAGCTGCGGGGTTTCCTGCTCTTCCTGCAACGCCATCGGTCCAGACCAGGAGACCTTTCCTGGAACAGATCTTCCCTGTAAAGGGAGCTACACCAAAGCTCAAGCCCTCATTTAGAGACCCTTGGAAAAGGAAAGGTGAGAGGGGATTACCTGGAGCCCCAGGGGACCGAGGCGAAGGCAATGAAGAAGCAGACAGCAAAGTGCTTCCACTGCTTCTCACTCCAGCAAAGGGAACATCCCTGGAATTTCATGGCCAGCGTCGCTCCCAAACCCCACAGGTGAACCCACACGTACTCCAGGACTGATCTCCTTCAAACTTCCAGCAGCACAGACTCACCGGGAGGAACTGCGATCCAAGGACACACATCAGCAACCGTCTTCCCGCTTGCCCCTCTCTCCACATTTTCCCTTTCCAGCGGGATGCAGGTGCCACCCCCCAGAGGCAGGAAAACTGCCTTGCAATCCGCTACAAAACCTGCCTGGAAAGCCCAGGATGCCCGGAGCCAGCAGCCGTTTCTCCTGGAGCTCCTGCTGACAGGCATTTGAAGCCTGCTGTGCCTCACAGCTGCTTTTCTGCCAAGGGCATTCCCATCTTTTCTTTTTTAGCCCAAAGAAAGGTTTGCAAAGCTGAGTTTTGTGAGAAGCGCTTCATATTTGGATCGTTCTTAACTTGGAGTTTCCCTTGGCACCAAAATCAGGGGCTCACCTTTTGCTTGGAGCTTGGCTGAAGTCCTCAGCAATGCCAGGGAATGTGGCCATTGGAGGCTTTGGGCAGATTTGGCTCATCTGCCTTTTTAGGCCTTGTTTCTTTCTCTCAGCCTTCCCACTGGATTGTGGCCTCCGAGGAATACGTAAAATCCCATTCCATTCCTATTCTTCCGGACAATTTTTTGTACCGTCCCTGTACAAAACGAGGCCCCCTGTTCGGATGCTTTTCCCCACCGTTCCCCGGCACTTTCATCTGCCGGTGCATTCCCTGCGTTGCTTGGGCTCTTCCCAGCTCTCTGAGCTCCTTCACAAGGCAGCAGATCGATTTGGCCCAGGAACTAAACCCTCCCGAGGAATTGTCTGATGCCATCTCCGCATTTGACACCTGATCCTTGTGCTCAAAGGATCCCTCTTTCTTCCCTTCAGCCAATTCCAAGGCTCGCTGCCCCCAGCTGCGATCAGGCCCCAGCCTGATCCCTGCAGTCTTCCCTGCCGGGATCCTGCTCAGGAATCCCTGGGCTACAAATGTAAGAATTCATTCTTCCCACCCCTGCCCAGTTCCAAAGGATTTGGTGTCTGCCTTACCTGGCTGGAGCCTGCTTCCAACTCTGTTCTTGCTGCTTCTGCTGCTTTCCAGTTCCCAGGAATTCCACCGACGGAGCGACAGCGTTTTCCAGCTCCGCCAGGATTCCCTCTGCTGCGTTTGGGTGCTGGAAGGATATCAAAACCAGGCTCTCTGGGGCTTTACTATCAGGAAATTACATCCCCGGATTTGTTCATTTCCAAATATTATCTCTTCCCAACAAAGCACTGGGCATCCAAGGAATACAGAAAGTGATGGGCTGACCACTGCTTACTCCTCTGGAATGTCAGAGCTTGGAAAAAAAGGGCACTTGAGGCTTCTCCTGGTGCTGCCCGTGAGGTGTATTTTACTTGAGAGCCCCTTCCCGTGTCTTTCCCTGTATCCACCAAAAAATCCACCCCTTCATTCCCCAGCTGCTTGCTTCCTCCCTCTTTTCCTGTATCCAACAGAATTTTAACAGGTCAATAGTCCCCTCTGCAAGAGCACCTTTCATTCCAAACCTAAGAACAAACGAATCACTTCCCTTCCACCGTCCTTATTAGGATTCCACTGAGAGCAGTGGATGGAAAATGATCCTCTCCTGGTCCCTGCTGGATTCCCGGAGCAGGGATCCTTTCCCTCTTTCCCCCCACCACGGTGCCCTCCTCCCCCTCCCGCCCCACCCCACACCCTTTTCAGGCTTTGTTCCACAGCTTTTGCCTCCAGGCCTCAGATCCTTTCGTTCTCCACGAGCTCCCAGCAGCTCCACAGCCTTTCCTCTCCCATCCCGACCATTTCTCCGGGAATGGAGCTCCGCATTTCAATTGCCTTCTCTTTTCTCTGACTACTCCCACCAATCCAGAAGACCTAAAGCTGACACAAGGAACACTCGGTGCCCACAAATCCAAACCCAGACCCGGCCATCCCCAAACCAGCAACTCCCGGACAATTTGCGTTCATTCCAACCTAACACTGAGGACTCACCCAACCCTTCAAAATTCCCAAGAAATATCCTGTTGCCTTCACAGCTCCCAGGGGATTCTGCTTCGTGCTCACACGAAGGATTTGGGACTTCCCTGAAAAAACCCGTGCAGGGCACGCCGGAATCCCCGATCCCGTGAATCCGGGGAGCGTTAAAAGCTCGGTCCAGCCTGGGCCCCCGGAAATTTTTGCCAAATATCCCCCAAGTCCTCGGGATAACAGAACTCTCTGGTACTGCATTTTTGGCGTTGTAAAGCCTGGAATTCCTTTATTCCTAGTGCTGGGCTCTGCATATGGCCGAGAAAATCCCGGCCTCCACACAGACCCAGGTTCCAAACTTTTTGATACATTTCAGCAAGCCGAGAAATTCACCTTCCCTGCTTGTTCTTAAGGGCATCCTTCTCTTCCCTTACCCGGCGTGCTCTCTCCCACTGGGGGTGGGTTTTCCCCTTCCCATGCCAATTAGTCCCTACTTCTAGGAGGTTTAGGTACCTTTCTTCCCTGGCAGGGATTTCTTAACACAGCTACCGAGGCTTTGGGAGTCTCCTTTATCTTCTACTTTCTGGATCCAGAAATGCCACAATCCAGACGCCCAACTTCAACAAGACATCCTTTCTACCTAAAAACACACACTCTCAACTCTTAGATCTTTTAAAGTTTTACCCCCGCAAAATTCCCCTATTTTTCCACCACTGAATTCCTCAGTCCTGCTTCCAAGGATTTCTTGAATACCACGGGGCTTTTCTCAAGATTTACCCCCACGACCTTCCCTACGTGCCCACTGCTCATCACCTCATTTTTCCCTCAATGTGGTCGTTCTCCACCCCAGAGAGTTTGTCAAGTGTTGCCTCCAAAATGTTCCCCATCTCTCCACTACTCAGTTCCCCATTTTGCCTCCAAAATATTCAATCTGTCCCCTCCACATTGCATCCACTTTTACCCCCAGCGTTTTACTTCCTCTACAATATTGATTCAACCTTTTCCACCCCAAAAATCTGCATTCTCTCCCTTAAACAGCACCTCAGCTTTTCCCTCAAAAATGCCCCAGAGGGAAACTCAGATTCAGCCCCCAAACTCCCATTTGCCTACACAAACAGTTCTTGTGGCCCCTCTCAATTCCCCCAGGCTTTCAGCTCAAGGAAGAACTGGAAGCCTATTCCCTCATCTCCACCCTTGTTTTGCTTTCCTGGAAAACCTTGCGATCCCACACTTTCTCCAAGAGATCTGCTGGGACTACTGGAAGGTTTGCTCTCTCAGAGCGCCAGGGGGCTTTACAGCACTTGTTCCTCTGCATCTTTACCCTTTTATCAGCTTTCCCCTGGAACGGTGTTGTGGGAGAAGCTTGGAACTACCAGAAATGGATCACGTTCACATTTTTTCCCCACCAGTTTTTATCTGGTTTCAGATTCCTGGAATTACCCTCAAATGTGCCCTAGAACACTGCTGTGAAAGGATCAATGAGAAGAACAGCCGGAAAGCAGAAAACCACCTCCAGCAGCAGCCACAATGATCCCATTTCTCTTCTTACCTGGTCCTGCCAGAGCTCCCAACAGCCATTCCCATTCCAAAACAAGAGCTATGGAAGACATTCCTGCTGTCCGTGAGGGTGAGGCGGCAGTTCTGGATGTTCTTCGCTGTGCAATCAGACAACAAACAGAGTGTAAATGATCCTGGTGGTCCCTTCCAAGCCAAACCAGCCCGTGATTCCATGAGTGGATCAGCACCTGTTCCAGCTCCATTCCAGAAACCTCCTCCCACTAACCCAGAACTTTCCTTTTTCTGCTCAACATCAGGGGTTTGCTGCCGAGTGCCCCGGGCAGGGGACGCCTCAGCCTTCCCTGGGACCGCAGCATTCCCTGGGCTGCCTCAGCATCCCCTGCGCTGCTGTTCCACGCCCATCCCGTGGTCCAGCGCCTGCGCGGGCTGCAGTGCCGGGCTCTCCCCACGAGGCGGCAGCACCGGGAGCGAGCAGCCCCGGCCGGTCCCGCTGTCTCGGGGCAGCTGCGCCTTTAACCCGCCCTGAGCCGGCGGGGCCGTGAACACAGCGGGCACAAACCCCACCGCTCCCCTTTATTTCACCCTCAGAGGCACAGGATCGCAGCATTTCCTGGGCTGCAAGGGACCCACAGGGAGCATCGAGTCCAAATCCTGGCCCTGCACCCCAAGAATCCCACCCTGTGCCCGAGAGCCTTGTTCAGACCCAAACTCTTCCCCCAAGATCCTGAAAACACAGCGGGGCTGGGAGAAGGATGACCACGGAGGATTTTTTTATACAGATCTCCTTGCACGATCGTTAAATAATATTATTAGACAGTCCATGAACGCATCCCTGTGCCGGGACAGCCACCCCTGTGCCGGAACACTCATCCCTGGGCCGGAATACCGATCCCCCGCGGCCCCCACCGTCCGCTCGGGGCTGTCCCCGTTCCCCGCTCACCTCCGAGCCCGGAGCACCCGCCCCGGTGCCCCCGGCCCGGCAGCGCTGCTCCCCGGGCTCCCCGCCATCGCCGCTCCTGGCGAAGAAGGGCGGAAGTCACCGGTACCGCACCGATGTGGCTATTCGACCTTCTCAAGATGGCGGCCGGAAGGACCCCCCCCCCCCCCCCCGCTCCGTCTATTCGACTGCCTGAATGCTCCCGCCTGCCCCAGGCGCCGCTGACCCCACAGTCGGTGTCCGCGTAGCGGGAAACGCCTCAGAAAATTGCGCGCAAGCGCTGGGCTGGCGTCGGCGTCGCGTTCAGGCAGCCGAATAGACGCGGGGGGGGGGGGGGGGGGGGGGGGGGGGGGGCCTTCCCTGCCGCCATATTGAGAAGGTCAGAAAACAGCGCACACGACCGCCATCTTTAGTGTGGCAGTGACGACACTTCCGCCCTTCGCCGCCATCTTGGGTGCTGGCAGAAGCCACTTCCGGTCGAGCCGCCATCTTTAGTGTGGTACACTTAGGGCCCCCGCCGCCCCTCACAAGGGCTTCTGTCTAGTCGGCTGCCTGAATCCGGCCCGGACTCCGACGCCGGCCCCGCGCTTTCCGCGCGATTTTCCGCCGTGCTTCCCGGTGCGAGGACACGGCTGGCGGGGTCAGCCGCGCCGGAGGCGGCCGACGGCTCCGCGACCGGCGGCAGGCATCGGCAGCGACACCTCTCGCAGGGGGCCTAGTGCGTCCGCCATCTTGAGTGTGGCGGAAGTGTAAACCACCCTCTGCAAGGTCCTGGCAGATAATAAAATAATAAAATCAAATAAATACTGTCATATTCTAATAAAAACGTCACTTAACGCCGTCCCGAGAGCGCGGAACTGCGCCTTCCTTTCCGAGCCGCCTCCTTGAGAGCGACACGCGGGCGACTCGATTCCGACCGTGCCCGCCCGGTGCCTCCCGCCCGGGTCGCGCTGCGACCGCGCCTCTGCTGCCCGGCAAAACCGGCCCCGCCGGGCCGCCCCCCGCGCTGTCATTCCCCGCGGTCACCGCCCCGCACGGCGCCCGTTCCTTTCCATAGCTGTGGCCCCGCTCATGCACGGCCGTGTCCCTTGGCGCTGCCAACCGCCCTTCGCCCCTCCCCTCCGCTGACAGACCCGGCCCCGCTCGCTCCCGCTCCTTGCCACGCTCGGCAGCCACCGAGGCCGCCGCCCTCTCGGCTCAGCCGGCACCGGGCGGCAGCAGCGCCGGGGCGCCGTGTCGGGGGCGGCAGTGCCGCGCTCTCGCCACCAGGCGGCAGCAGCGCCGCCCAGCTCAGCCCGGGGGCAGGCACAGAGCACAGGGAAAAGCCGGCTCCGGGCGCTCTGCAGCTCCTGCAGCCCGAGCGTCTCGGCTCCTGCGGCCAGGCGCTTGCTGCTTTCCTTCCTACAGAAAAACGCCGGCTCCTTATTCTCAAAACTTGCTGATCTCTATTCCCAGCTTCTTATATTGCTGTATATGTTAGGGTAGATAGAGAGGCTGTATTTGAAAATTAATCTAGACATAAATTAGTATGAGGCATTTCCCTTAAGTGTCCAAGGACATAGGCAGCAGCAAGGAAGGTGATGAAGCGAGTCAAGCTGAACCCCAGAGAGCTCTCAGCTCCTTGTGAAAGCTCAGACAAGCAGCAGAGAAAGAATTAATGCTCCCATATCTGGCATCTAACAGCCACAGGGCAAGTGAAAAGTTGGTTTCAGAGAATGAAGGAAATACAGAAAAAGCACTAAGTAATAAAAGGTGAGAAAAATCCATCACTCCAACAGGTAAAGGAAGGTAAACCACTTGAAGAAGCAGAGGTAGATGGAGGGAAAAAACCTCACAATTTAGAGTGTCCATGACACCCAGAGCTAAAACAAGGCCAGGGGATCTGGGAAGAGCTAAGCACATGTGCTCCAAAAAACAGCAGAAATGAAGTGAGATCTCTGAAGGGAACAAAAGAAAGAGGCAGGCTGAAGAAAACAAAAAAGTGCCTCCCCACTTTTCATTCCCTGCCCACAAAGCACTTTGGGATTTTTAATCTTGTCTCTTGTACTATGCGGTAGAAATCCAAAAATAAAGGTCAGGAGAAGCATGGTTTATTGGGAACTATCCTGCACAGCAGACAAGATATATCCTCATGCAAATGATTCCATGCAGCACTCGCATCTTCAATCGCTTCTTTTCCTCTTGCCGGGGAAGCAGAGCTGCTTTATTTACTCTAAGCAATATTTTCTCCCTTCTCCTTGGCAAAAAACAAGCTCCCATCTTGGCAATGCTCCCCAAACTACCTAATGCTCATCACCCCCCATGCTAAGGAGAGTGGAGCAGGCTAATTTATCACTTCTTATCATGATTAACTTGCCCAGCTGCCGGCTTCAAGAGCCCCAGAGTGCCTCGGGTGATACAGGATCACAGAAGGAAAAGCTCTGTTGAATGAAGCTGCTGCCACACTGGCCCTCTTTGCCTGTCAAACACATTCAGCTGCTCTTGCACTGCCCTGTGAAAACCCCCCATAAAATACAAGTGAAAATCCCTCAGCACCTGTGATAAAGCACAGCTGGGCTCTGCTCAGGGCATTTCAAACTACCGGAGGTATTTGTGACCTCCCCTTGCCAAGGCAACACCTCAGGAAAACCAAAAGTTTCTTTTCATGGACTCACAGGATGGGTTGGGTTGGAAGGGACCTTAAAGCTCATCTTGTTCCAACTCTCACCACACTCAGGACACATTCCACTAGACCACTTTGCTCCAAGCCCCATCCAAGCTGGCCTTGAACACTTCCAAGGCGGCGACAATCACAGCTTCTCTAGAACCTGTTTTGTTCCTCCCAGATCTAAAATCATACCAAACTTACCAGCCTCAGAGGTAGATTTCTATTAAATGTCTACATTTTTCTAGGACAGGAATCCAGCAAACATTGTTTGCATCTGACTTTGCAAAATGAACATCAGCTGCTGCCCACTTTTCTTATTTTTCCCCATTTGGTGGAACATTTTCATTCTGTTGTTGTTTGGAGCAGTATTTTAATATACCTGGCTGAGGCTGCTTAAAATAGCACAGCAAGATACCGGGGTGTGAGGGGTGGAAAACTGAGCTCTTGCACATCTGGTGTTTCTATTGTTGGAAGTCTTAAATCCCACCTCTCTGGTGGGACGAAATAGGTGGCACTAATCCAATTTCTAAAGTACCATGCATCACGCTGATGCGATTTTAAGACTAAAAAACAAAACAAAACAAAAAAGCCAATTTAAACAAAACCCTCTGCTCCTTTCCATTTTCTCTGTTCCACAATTTATGACAGAAGACAGGAGAGAAAGATTGTTTTGGGAACAATGTTTTCAGGACTCTAAAAAGAACATAAAAACTGCTCTGCCACACTCTCAGCTGTTACAGCCCCAAAAAGCACTGGCTGGCTCTCTTTGCTCACAGAGCCACAACTGTGGTGGGATTTCTACCCCAGGTACCAACCTAGTGACCACACCATGGGACAGTCATTTCTTGGTTTTCTCCTGGGAATAGCTACAGCACTTCCGTGTTGCAAGGCAAACTTGAGCCTCTTTTAATGAAACTGGACATGTGAAATGAGGTACACAAAGCCAAAGGCCAGCTGAACCTGTGATCTCTGAATGGGTCTTCACATTCTTCCCAGGAAGATGAATGGGAATCACTCTTTTGCCAGGGAAGCTGCATCAGCTGGGAATTTGCTTTAGAAAATGTGCTTTCTGCTCCTCTCAGAGCCAAAATTCCTACACATTTCTTCTAAGTCCTTCTTAGAGAAGGACCATGTTAAACTAAGTGACAGTGAAGCAAAATGACAATCCAGGAATAAATTTTCCTGTGCACATTATCCTTCATCCACGTGGGTGGTTTCTCACTGGCACACAGGGGTGAGGAAGGAACCCAAATGCATCACTGTACATAAAGTCACACGTGCTGAGGGGTGAACAAATCTCAGAGATACTGGAAACCTCCTCTGAAGACCCAATTCAGGGAAAGCCTGAGCTGCTTTGTGTTTCTGGGGGTGAAGAAGTTCAGGATCTTCCACAGATGCTCCGAGGCAGTAGGATTGTGCCTGAATCTCGCTCTGGAAATGCCAGTGGCTCAGCTGAGAGCTGTGGCAATGATTGACATTGCATTGAGAAGGGCCACAGTCCTGCAAGGCTCTTTCATCAGGAGCAAAGAGCGGCCTGGAGGGTGGGGAATGCTGGATCTGTAGCACCGAGTGCTCATCCTTCACCTTCATGTGGAGCTACCCCCAAAGCCGCCATGTAGCACTTTTTCTATTGCCCCTCTTGTGTATATTCTGGAGCAGCTGTTCCATGTGGCTTTTTATGGTGATCCTGTGGGAAGCAGCCATTCGCCTGCTGTGATATCCTCACAACTAAGACGAACTCCTCATTCCTTTTGGTTTTATTTGGGTTTTTTTATCTGTTTGTTTGATTGGTTTGTGTGGGTTTGTTTGTTTGGGTTTTTGTCTTTTTTGGTTGGAGTTTTTTGTTTGCTTTTTTATAAATGTCTGGTGAAGCTGGCACAGCCAAAGTCAAGAAAATGTAAACCAGGTTCGACTTTCCAGAAATTACTTTGGACTGGGTTTAGCTGCATCCCCCAGGCTCAGGATTATCAAGATATTTGCAGGTTTTGCTCTGCGCCATCAGCCTGCTCAGATTCTGCTCGGTGTTTCACAAATGGAGAAGACAATGGATGCTGTGCCAAGCTTCCTTTCAAACAGCAAAACCTGGGTCAGCATGAGAGAAAAGAAGAAGAAAAAAAGAAAATATTCATCAGTTAGAACAGAGCCAGTGTCCCACCATCTGCCCCTCCACTCTTCCTAATATTGTCTATTTCGAGACAAGCCTGGGTCTAAAGCTTCCCTCTCTCAGCTCCTGGTGCTATTTGCTACCTTGCAGCTTTGATTTCTGCTGATCTAAGTCCCTGCTGTCCATGTGGGGTTGAGAATGTTCAGCCTGGAGAACAGAAGGCCCTGGAGAGGCTTTGCTGTGGCCATGCAGGACTCGAAGGGTCCCATAGGAAAGATGGGGACAGTGTTCAATAGGGCCAGTGGCAAGAGGAGAAGCGGGGATGGCTTTTAACTGCAGGAGGTTGATTTAGGTTGGCTCTAAGGAAGCTGCTTTTTCACACTGAGAGTGCTGAGGCACTGGCCCAGGCTGTGCACAGAGGATGCGGATGCCCCATCCCTGCCAACACCCAAGGCCAGGTGGGAACAGGACTCTGAGCAAGGTGCTCTGGTAGAAGATTGCTCAAGTTGGAACAAGACGATCTTTAGCGTCCCTTCCAAGCCAGACCACTCAGGGATTCCATCATTCTGTGATGCCCGTTGTCCACTGCACGGTGACCCTGGACTCCTGTGAATTGTGACGTCACGGTCTGCATTCACACTGGAGCTCCCAGCATCCAGCAAAGAGGACAACACAACCATTGGCCCTTGTGCCTACACACCCGTCACCCTGCTTGGCCCCTGCTCCGATACTCCCGAGTGTTCCCAAAGGTCTCTTGTGCCTGGATTTTGCCGTTCATCCCTGCCAGATGCTCACATTTGTCCTGAGGAAGGTAAGGTGCCATTCCATGGAAATGGACACCACCTAAGTGCCTCTGTGGGGATGCTGTGGGACAGGGATCCCACTCCGAGGTTTTGCTACATCTGCAGGTTTCCAGAGACGAAGAGAAAGAGATGGAGGTGGATCTAAAGATTGATACAGAGGAGGAGATGGAAGTGGAGGGAGGAGAGACCGGAGAGGAAGAGATGGAGGTGGACGTGAAGGAAGAGATGGAGGAAGAGATGGAGGTGGATGCAAAGGAGGAGATGGAGGAAGAGATGGAGGTGGACGTGAAGGAAGAGATGGAGGAAGAGATGGAGGTGGAAATGGAAGAATACAGTGAGGACATGGATGTGGACGGAAAAGACGAGGAGGAGGACATGGTCCTGGGATGAGGACGGACTCCAGCAGTAGGACAGGTATGTGCTCCCCACAGGCAGAGTGGGTGCCCTGCTGCCAGGCTGGGGCTGGGCTGGGTGCCCCGCTGAGGGACACGGTGCCCCGTGGGCTGGATTCTGGCAGCACAAGCAGCATCCCCAGCCTGTCCTGCCCTTGCTTTGGCTCACACAAGCCCCATACCAGTGCCTGGGGCCTGACCCCCAGCCCCAGCCAGGCTCAGCGCTGGCAGCAGAGTCCCGCTCTGCCAGTGTGTCCCAGGCTGGGGGCACATGGAACAGCCCTCTGTGCCTGACTGCAATGACTCTGTCACTTGCTTTTTCTTCCAGGACTGATGGAGATCCAGGCCAGAGACGGCACCCTGCTGTAGATACGTTTTAGCGTTTCTTATTGTCTTCTGTAAATACGTTTAATATAGTATCGATAGCTATGTTCTTGTAAATACGTTCTATAGATCGTTGTTGTTACAAAGGTTCTTACAATGTAAATATGTTCTGTAGTTCGTTTTTGTTGCTGCTCTTAGATAAATAAAGGACCTTTGTTTTTCATACCTCAGTTCTCTTGGCATTTTCTTTGGGCACAAGCCTCCATGGACCAAGACTTCCTTTGGAAACCCCCTCTGTCACCAGACTCTGGTACAAGCATAACACGAATTGATCCTCGTAGTTAAAGGCGTGACATTAATTGGCACAAATTTGTCCCTTAAGACTTTCTAGCACAGTAAATGTCAGTGCTCATAATCCCCAATTCCTAATGAAAGCTTTCAGTCTCCTCACCTGCCACGGCACCGCAGGGATCCACGGCAGGAGCGGGATAACTCCGGGATAAGGGGAATCTGCTCCCACTCCAGGGCTGTGCCAGGGAAGGAGGGGAATTTTTTAGTGCCTTCATTGCACACAAAAACCAAACCCAGCACCACCGAGCTGGACTTTCGTGAGCCGCAAAACAAAGCGGCCCCTGGCCTTTGGCGGAACACAACCTCACCGAGTCACGGAGCCAGAGGATGACACTTGGGAATGATCCTGGCTGCCTGCAGGCAAATCAGATGAGGGAGCCACAGGAGCTGTGGGGTTTCCTGCTCTTCCTGCAACGCCATCGGGCCAGACCAGGAGACCTTTCCTGGAACAGATCTTCCCTGTAAAGGGAGCTACACCAAAGCTCAAGCCCTCATTTAGAGACCCTTGGAAAAGCAAAGGTGAGAGGGGATTACCTGGAGCCCCAGGGGACCGAGGCGAAGGCGATGAAGAAGCAGACAGCAAAGTGCTTCCACTGCTTCTCACTCCAGCAAAGGGAACATCCCTGGAATTTCATGGCCGGCGTCGCTCCCAAACCCCACAGGTGAACCCACACGTACTCCAGGACTGATCTCCTTCAAACTTCCAGCAGCACAGACTCACCGGGAGGAACTGCGATCCAAGGACACACATCAGCAACCGTCTTCCCGCTTGCCCCTCTCTCCACATTTTCCCTTTCCAGTGGGATGCAGGTGCCACCCCCCAGAGGCAGGAAAACTGCCTTGCAATCCGCTACAAAACCTGCCTGGAAAGCCCAGGATGCCCGGAGCCAGCAGCCGTTTCTCCTGGAGCTCCTGCTGACAGGCATTTGAAGCCTGCTGTGCCTCACAGCTGCTTTTCTGCCAAGGGCATTCCCACCTTTTCTTTTTTAGCCCAAAGAAAGGTTTGCAAAGCTGAGTTTTGTGAGAAGCGCTTCATATTTGGATCATTCTTAACTTGGAGTTTCCCTTGGCACCAAAATCAGGGGCTCACCTTTTGCTTGGAGCTTGGCTGAAGTCCTCAGCAATGCCAGGGAATGTGGCCATTGGAGGCTTTGGGCAGATTTGGCTCATCTGCCTTTTTAGGCCTTGTTTCTTTCTCTCAGCCTTCCCACTGGATTGTGGCCTCCGAGGAATACGTAAAATCCCATTCCATTCCTATTCTTTCGGACAATTTTTTGTACCGTCCCTGTACAAAACGAGGCCCCCTGTTCGGATGCTTTTCCCCACCGTTCCCCGGCACTTTTATCTGCCGGTGCATTCCCTGCGTTGCTTGGGCTCTTCCCAGCTCTCTGAGCTCCTTCACAAGGCAGGAGATCGATTTGGCCCAGGAACTAAACCCTCCCGAGGAATTGTCTGATGCCATCTCCGCATTTGACACCTGATCCTTGTGCTCAAAGGATCCCTCTTTCTTCCCTTCAGCCAATTCCAAGGCTCGCTGCCCCCAGCTGCGATCAGGCCCCAGCCTGATCCCTGCAGTCTTCCCTGCCGGGATCCTGCTCAGGAATCCCTGGGCTACAAATGTAAGAATTCATTCTTCCCACCCCTGCCCAGTTCCAAAGGATTTGGTGTCTGCCTTACCCGGCTGGAGCCTGCTTCCAACTCTGTTCTTGCTGCTTCTGCTGCTTTCCAGTTCCCAGGAATTCCACCGACGGAGCGACAGCGTTTTCCAGCTCCGCCAGGATTCCCTCTGCTGCGTTTGGGTGCTGGAAGGATATCAAAACCAGGCTCTCTGGGGCTTTACTATCAGGAAATTACATCCCCGGATTTGTTCATTTCCAAATATTATCTCTTCCCAACAAAGCACTGGGCATCCAAGGAATACAGAAAGTGATGGGCTGACCACTGCTTACTCCTCTGGAATGTCAGAGCTTGGAAAAAAAGGGCACTTGAGGCTTCTCCTGGTGCTGCCCGTGAGGTGTATTTTACTTGAGAGCCCCTTCCCGTGTCTTTCCCTGTATCCACCAAAAAATCCACCCCTTCATTCCCCAGCTGCTTGCTTCCTCCCTCTTTTCCTGTATCCAACAGAATATTAACAGGTCAATAGTCCCCTCTGGAAGAGCACCTTTCATTCCAAACCTAAGAACAAACGAATCACTTCCCGCGGTGCAGCTCTTTTAGTGACGCGGGGCAGCGGCCACACCTCCTGCAGTATCTTTATTGTACCTGTTTTACCATGCTCAGCATTTTATTCCCTTTACACCCCTCAGCCTTTCCCGTGCCGCTCTTTTTAACCAGCAGCGCTGCCCCGACGCTCCCGCGGTGCAGCTCTTTTAGTGACACGGGTCAGCGGCCACTCCTGCTGCAGTACTTTTAAAGGATTTTCGACCATTTTATTTTATACCCTTCACAGATGCGACCTTTGCCGTGACACCTTTGAAGCAGCGCCCCTGCCCCACGTGCGCCGCGGTGCAGCTCATTTTATCCTGAGGAAGTGGCTACTCCTGCTGCGGTGTTGTTGTTATTTCTCAGACCTTTCTCTATATTTTACTTCCCTCACACCTCCAGTCCTTTTACGTGCCGCACGTTTACCATCAACACCACCCCAAAGGTGCCGCGGTGCAGCTGTTTTAGTGAACCCACGCAGCGGCCACTCCTGCTGCTGTACCTTTTGAGTATTTCTTAGACCATTCTCAATATTTTATTGCGCTCACACTTCCCAGCCTTTCCCATACTGCTCTGTTTAACCAGCAGCGCTGCCCCGACGCTCCCGCGGTGCAGCTCTTTTAGTGATGTGGGGCAGCGGCTACACCTGCTGCTGTACCTTTATTGTACCTCGTTTACCATGCTCAGCATTTCATTCCCTTTACACCTCTCAGCCTTTCCCGTGCCGCTCTTTTTAACCAGCAGCGCTGCCCCGACCGTCCCGCGGTGCAGCTCTTTTAGTGATGCGGGGCAGCGGCCACTCCTGCTGCAGTACCTTTATTGTACCTCTTTTACCATGCTCAGCATTTCATTCCCTTTACACCTCTCACGCTTTCCGGGCCCCTTTTTAACCAGCAGCGCTGCCCCGACCGTCCCGCGGTGCAGCTCTTTTAGTGACACGGGGCAGCAGCCACTCCTGCTGCAGTACTTTTAAAGGATTTTCGACCATTTTATTTTATACCCTTCACAGATGCGACCTTTGCCGTGACACCTTTGAAGCAGCGCCCCTGCTCCGGGTGCGCCGCGGTGCAGCTCATTTTATCCTGAGGAAGTGACTACTCCTGCTGCGGTGGTGTTGTTATTTCTCAGACCTTTCTCTATATTTTATTTCCCTCACACCTCCAGGCTTTTACGTGCCGCACGTTTACCATCAACACCACCCCAAAGGTGCCGCGGTGCAGCTGTTTTAGTGAACCCACGCAGCGGCCACAACTGCTGCTGTACCTTTATTGTACCTCGTTTACCATGCTCAGCATTTCATTCCCTTTACACCTCTCAGCCTTTCCCGTGCCGCTCTTTTTAAGCAGCAGCGCTGCCCCGACGCTCCCGCGGTGCAGCTCTTTTAGTCACACGGGGCAGCGGCCACTCCTGCTGCTGTACCTTTACAGTATTTGTTAAACCATTGTCAATATTTTATTGCGCTCACACTTCCCAGCCTTTCCCATGCTGCTCTTTTTAACCAGCAGCGCTGCCCCGACGGTCCCGCGGTGCAGCTCTTTTAGTGACGCGGAGCAGCGGCCACTCCTGCTGCTGTACCTTTATTGTACCTCGTTTACCATGCTCAGCATTTTATTCCCTTTACACCTCTCACGCTTTCCGGACCCCTTTTTAACCAGCAGCGCTGCCCCGACCGTCCCGCGGTGCAGCTCTTTTAGTGATGCGGGGCAGCGGCCACTCCTGCTGCTGTACCTTTACAGTATTTCTTAAACCATTGTCAATATTTTATTGCGCTCACACTTCCCAGCCTTTCCCATGCTGCTCTGTTTAACCAGCAGCGCTGCCCCGACGCTCCCGCGGTGCAGCTCTTTTAGTGACGCGGAGAAGCGGCCACTCCTGCTGCTGTACCTTTATTGTACCTCGTTTACCATGCTCAGCATTTCATTCCCTTTACACCTCTCACGCTTTCCGGACCCCTTTTTAGCCAGCAGCGCTGCCCCGACGGTCCCGCGGTGCAGCTCTTTTAGTGATGCGGGGCAGCGGCCACTCCTGCTGCAGTACCTTTACAATATTTCTTAGACCATTGTCAATATTTTATTCCGCTCACACTTCCCAGCCTTTCCGTGCTGCTCTTTTTAACCAGCAGCGCTGCCCCGACGGTCCCGCGGTGCAGCTCTTTTAGTGATGCGGGGCAGCGGCCACTCCTGCAGCAGTATCTTTATTGTACCTCGTTTACCATGCTCAGCATTTCATTCCCTTTACACCTCTCAGCCTTTCCCGTGCCGCTCTTTTTAACCAGCAGCGCTGCCCCGACGCTCCCGCGGTGCAGCTCTTTTAGTGATGCGGGGCAGCGGCCACTCCTGCTGCTGTACCTTTATTGTACCTCGTTTACCATACTCAGCATTTTATTCCCTTTACCCCTCTCAGCCTTTCCCGTGCCGCTCTTTTTAACCAGCAGCGCTGCGCCGACGCTCCCGCGCTGCAGCTCTTTTAGTGATGCGGGGCAGCGGCCACTCCTGCTGCTGTACCTTTACAATATTTCTTAGACCATTGTCAATATTTTATTGCGCTCACACTTCCCAGCCTTTCCCATGCTGCTCTTTTTAACCAGCAGCGCTGCCCCGACGCTCCCGAGGTGCAGCTCTTTTAGTCACACGGGGCAGCGGCCACTCCTGCTGCAGTACCTTTATTGTACCTCGTTTACCATGCTCAGCATTTCATTCCCTTTACACCTCTCACGCTTTCCGGACCCCTTTTTAGCCAGCAGCGCTGCCCCGACGGTCCCGCGGTGCAGCTCTTTTAGTGATGCGGGGCAGCGGCCACTCCTGCTGCAGTACCTTTATTGTACCTCGTTTACCATGCTCAGCATTTCATTCCCTTTACACCTCTCAGCCTTTCCCGTGCCGCTCTTTTTAACCAGCAGCGCTGCCCCGACGGTCCCGCGGTGCAGCTCTTTTAGTCACACGGGGCAGCGGCCACACCTGCTGCAGTACCTTTATTGTACCTCGTTTACCATGCTCAGCATTTCATTCCCTTTACACCTCTCACGCTTTCCGGACCCCTTTTTAACCAGCAGCGCTGCCCCGACGGTCCCGCGGTGCAGCTCTTTTAGTGATGCGGGGCAGCGGCCACACCTGCTGCAGTACCTTTATTGTACCTCGTTTACCATGCTCAGCATTTCATTCCCTTTACACCTCTCAGCCTTTCCCGTGCCGCTCTTTTTAACCAGCAGCGCTGCGCCGACGGTCCCGCGGTGCAGCTCTTTTAGTCACACGGGGCAGCGGCCACACCTGCTGCTGTACCTTTATTGTACCTCGTTTACCATGCTCAGCATTTCATTCCCTTTACACCTCTCACGCTTTCCGGACCCCTTTTTAACCAGCAGCACTGCCCCGACGCTCCCGCGGTGCAGCTCTTTTAGTGATGCGGGGCAGCGGCCACTCCTGTTGCTGTACCTTTATTATACCTCTTTTACCATGCTCAGCATTTCATTCCCTTTACACTTCTCAGCCTTTCCCGTGCTGCTCTTTTTAACCAGCAGCGCTGCCCCGACGCTCCCGCGGTGCAGCTCTTTTAGTGACACGGGGCAGCGGCTACACCTGCTGCTGTACCTTTATTGTACCTCGTTTACCATGCTCAGCATTTCATTCCCTTTACACCTCTCACGCTTTCCGGACCCCTTTTTAACCAGCAGCGCTGCCCCGACGCTCCCGAGGTGCAGCTCTTTTAGTGACGCGGGGCAGCGGCCACTCCTGCTGCAGTACCTTTATTGTACCTCTTTTACCATGCTCAGCATTTCATTCCCTTTACACCTCTCACGCTTTCCGGACCCCTTTTTAACCAGCAGCGCTGCCCCGACGCTCCCGCGGTGCAGCTCTTTTAGTGACACGGGGCAGCGGCCACACCTGGTGCAGTACCTTTACAGTATTTCTTAGACCATTGTCAATATTTTATTGCGCTCACACTTCCAGGCCTTTCCCATGCTGCTCTGTTTAACCAGCAGCGCTGCCCCGACGCTCCCGCGGTGCAGCTCTTTTAGTGACACGGGGCAGCGGCCACACCTGCTGCAGTACCTTTATTGTACCTCGTTTACCATGCTCAGCATTTCATTCCCTTTACACCTCTCAGCCTTTCCCGTGCCGCTCTTTTTAACCAGCAGCGCTGCCCCGACGCTCCCGCGGTGCAGCTCTTTTAGTGACACGGGGCAGCGGCTACACCTGCTGCTGTACCTTTATTGTACCTCGTTTACCATGCTCAGCATTTTATTCCCTTTACACCTCTCAGCCTTTCCCGTGCCGCTCTTTTTAACCAGCAGCGCTGCCCCGACGGTCCCGCGGTGCAGCTCTTTTAGTGATGCGGAGCAGCGGCCACTCCTGCTGCAGTACCTTTATTGTACCTCGTTTACCATGCTCAGCATTTTATTCCCTTTACACCTCTCACGCTTTCCGGACCCCTTTTTAACCAGCAGCACTGCCCCGACGCTCCCGCGGTGCAGCTCTTTTAGTGATGCGGAGCAGCGGCCACTCCTGCTGCTGTACCTTTATTGTACCTCGTTTACCATGCTCAGCATTTCATTCCCTTTACACCTCTCACGCTTTCCGGACCCCTTTTTAACCAGCAGCGCTGCCCCGACGCTCCCGCGGTGCAGCTCTTTTAGTGATGCGGGGCAGCGGCCACTCCTGCTGCTGTACCTTTACAATATTTCTTAGACCATTGTCAATACTTTATTGCGCTGACGTTTCTCAGCCTTTCCCGTGCTGCTCTGTTTAACCAGCAGCGCTGCCCCGACGCTCCCGCGGTGCAGCTCCCTTAGTGACACGGGGCAGGGGCCGAGAGCCCTCTAGGTGCGGCTCCTCTATAGCACTTTACCGTTTTCTATTTTATTTCATTGGCACCTCGCGCGTTGCGCCGGGCGCCTCATTCGGGGACATGCGCCGGCTCCCACAGCGCCCCGCCCGCCGCCGCTCCCCGGGGGCCTCCCCGCTGCTCTCGGGAGATCGCACACCGCACGCGGCCCAAGCCCCGTCTCGCCGACGGCACTCACCACCCGCCGCCCGCCGCCGCGTTCTCCCGCTCCCTACCGGCACGAAGCGGCGCTGCCGATGACGGAGCCGATGCGCGGCTGCCACGCCGCTCTCTCCGCGCCTCAGGGCCGGCGCCTTCGGCCGCACAGGGCGGCGTCCCCGCATCCGGGCCAGCCCGCGGAGCTCCTGCCGCCGCCGCCGCCGCCCCCCGACTGAGGGGCCGCGACGCCGGCGCCCCCTTTTATACTCCGCACCCCCTTTTCCCGCCACTGCCGCGGTGGGCTCCCCCCGCCTCAAAATCGCCCAGAAGCGCCCGAGGCGGGAACGGCGCAGCCCCACCGGCGCCTCGGAGAAGCTCTTCTAGTGACAAGGAGCAGCGGCCACCCCTCCTGCTGCAGTACCTTTATTGTACCTCGTTTACCATGCTCAGCATTTCATTCCCTTTACACCTCTCACGCTTTCCGGACCCCTTTTTAACCAGCAGCGCTGCCCCGACGGTCCCGCGGTGCAGCTCTTTTAGTGATGCGGGGAAGCGGCCACTCCTGCTGCTGTACCTTTACAATATTTCTTAGACCATTGTCAATATTTTATTCTGCTCACACTTCCCAGCCTTTCCCATGCCGCTCTTTTTAACCAGCAGCGCTGCCCCGACGGTCCCGCGGTGCAGCTCTTTTAGTGATGCGGGGCAGCGGCCACACCTGCTGCAGTACCTTTATTGTACCTCGTTTACCATGCTCAGCATTTTATTCCCTTTACACCTCTCACGCTTTCCGGACCCCTTTTTAACCAGCAGCACTGCCCCGACGCTCACGCGGTGCAGCTCTTTTAGTGATGCGGGGCAGCGGCCACTCCTGCTGCTGTACCTTTATTGTACCTCGTTTACCATGCTCAGCATTTCATTCCCTTTACACCTCTCACGCTTTCCGGACCCCTTTTTAGCCAGCAGCGCTGACCCGACCGTCCCGCGCTGCAGCTCTTTTAGTGACGCGGGGCAGCGGCCACACCTGCTGCTGTACCTTTATTGTACCTCGTTTACCATGCTCAGCATTTCATTCCCTTTACACCTCTCAGCCTTTCCCGTGCCGCTCTTTTTAACCAGCAGCGCTGCCCCGACGCTCCCGAGGTGCAGCTCTTTTAGTGATGCGGGGCAGCGGCCACTCCTGCTGCAGTATCTTTATTGTACCTCTTTTACCATGCTCAGCATTTCATTCCCTTTACACCTCTCACGCTTTCCGGACCCCTTTTTAGCCAGCAGCGCTGCCCCGACGGTCCCGCGGTGCAGCTCTTTTAGTCACACGGGGCAGCGGCCACACCTGCTGCAGTACCTTTATTGTACCTCGTTTACCAGGCTCAGCATTTCATTCCCTTTACACCTCTCACGCTTTCCGGACCCCTTTTTAACCAGCAGCGCTGCCCCGACGGTCCCGCGGTGCAGCTCTTTTAGTGATGCGGGGCAGCGGCTACTCCTGCTGCAGTACCTTTACAATATTTCTTAGACCATTGTCAATATTTTATTGCGCTCACACTTCCCAGCCTTTCCCATGCTGCTCTGTTTAACCAGCAGCGCTGCCCCGACGCTCCCGCGGTGCAGCTCTTTTAGTGACACGGGGCAGCAGCCACTCCTGCTGCAGTACTTTTAAAGGATTTTCGACCATTTTATTTTATACCCTTCACAGATGCGACCTTTGCCGTGACACCTTTGAAGCAGCACCCCTGCCCCAGGTGCGCCGCGGTGCAGCTCATTTTATCCTGAGGAAGTGGCTACTCCTGCTGCGGTGTTGTTGTTATTTCTCAGACCTTTCTCTATATTTTATTTCCCTCACACCTCCAGTCCTTTTACGTGCCGCACGTTTACCGTCAGCACCACCCCAAAGGTGCCGCGGTGCAGCTGTTTTAGTGAACCCACGCAGCGGCCACAACTGCTGCTGTACCTTTTGAGTATTTCTTAGACCATTCTCAATATTTTATTGCGCTCACACTTCCCAGCCTTTCCGTGCTGCTCTTTTTAACCAGCAGCGCTGCCCCGACGCTCCCGCGGTGCAGCTCTTTTAGTGATGCGGAGCAGCGGCCACTCCTGCTGCTGTACCTTTATTGTACCTCGTTTACCATGCTCAGCATTTCATTCCCTTTACACCTCTCAGCCTTTCCCATGCTGCTCTGTTTAACCAGCAGCGCCGCCCCGACGCTCCCGCGGTGCAGCTCTTTTAGTGATGCGGGGCAGCGGCCACTCCTGCTGCAGTATCTTTATTGAACCTCGTTTACCAGGCTCAGCATTTCATTCCCTTTACACCTCTCACGCTTTCCGGACCCCTTTTTAACCAGCAGCGCTGCCCCGACGGTCCCGCGGTGCAGCTCTTTTAGTGACGCGGGGCAGCGGCCACACCTGCTGCAGTACCTTTACAGTATTTCTTAGACCACTGTCAATATTTTATTGCGCTCACACTTCCCAGCCTTTCCAGTGCCGCTCTGTTTAACCAGCAGCGCTGCCCCGACCGTCCCGCGGTGCAGCTCTTTTAGTGATGCGGGGCAGCGGCCACACCTGCTGCAGTACCTTTATTGTACCTCGTTTACCATGCTCAGCATTTTATTCCCTTTACACCTCTCACGCTTTCCGGACCCCTTTTTAACCAGCAGCGCTGCCCCGACCGTCCCGCGGTGCAGCTCTTTTAGTGATGCGGGGCAGCGGCCACTCCTGCTGCAGTACCTTTACAATATTTCTTAGACCACTGTCAATATTTTATTCCGCTCACACTTCCCGGCCTTTCCGTGCTGCTCTTTTTAACCAGCAGCGCTGCCCCGACCGTCCCGCGGTGCAGCTCTTTTAGTGATGCGGGGCAGCGGCCACACCTGCTGCAGTATCTTTATTGTACCTCTTTTACCATGCTCAGCATTTCATTCCCTTTACACCTCTCACGCTTTCCGGGCCCCTTTTTAACCAGCAGCGCTGCCCCGACGCTCCCGCGGTGCAGCTCTTTTAGTGACACGGGGCAGCAGCCACTCCTGCTGCAGTACTTTTAAAGGATTTTCGACCATTTTATTTTATACCCTTCACAGATGCGACCTTTGCCGTGACACCTTTGAAGCAGCGCCCCTGCCCCACGTGCGCCGCGGTGCAGCTCATTTTATCCTGAGGAAGTGACTACTCCTGCTGCGGTGGTGTTGTTATTTCTCAGACCTTTCTCTATATTTTATTTCCCTCACACCTCCAGGCTTTTACGTGCCGCACGTTTACCATCAACACCACCCCAAAGGTGCCGCGGTGCAGCTGTTTTAGTGAACCCACGCAGCGGCCACAACTGCTGCTGTACCTTTATTGTACCTCGTTTACCATGCTCAGCATTTTATTCCCTTTACACCCCTCAGCCTTTCCCGTGCCGCTCTTTTTAACCAGCAGCGCTGCCCAGACCGTCCCGCGGTGCAGCTCTTTTAGTGATGCGGGGCAGCGGCCACTCCTGCTGCAGTACCTTTACAATATTTCTTAGACCATTGTCAATACTTTATTGCGCTGACGTTTCCCAGCCTTTCCCGTGCCGCTCTGTTTAACCAGCAGCGCTGCCCCGACGCTCCCGCGGTGCAGCTCCCTTAGTGACACGGGGCAGGGGCCGAGAGCCCTCTAGGTGCGGCTCCTCTATAGCACTTTACCGTTTTCTATTTTATTTCATTGGCACCTCGCGCGTTGCGCCGGGCGCCTCATTCGGGGACATGCGCCGGCTCCCACAGCGCCCCGCCCGCCGCCGCTCCCCGGGGGCCTCCCCGCTGCTCTCGGGAGATCGCACACCGCACGCGGCCCAAGCCCCGTCTCGCCGACGGCACTCACCACCCGCCGCCCGCCGCCGCGTTCTCCCGCTCCCTACCGGCACGAAGCGGCGCTGCCGATGACGGAGCCGATGCGCGGCTGCCACGCCGCTCTCTCCGCGCCTCAGGGCCGGCGCCTTCGGCCGCACAGGGCGGCGTCCCCGCATCCGGGCCAGCCCGCGGAGCTCCTGCCGCCGCCGCCGCCGCCCCCCGACTGAGGGGCCGCGACGCCGGCGCCCCCTTTTATACTCCGCACCCCCTTTTCCCGCCACTGCCGCGGTGGGCTCCCCCCGCCTCAAAATCGCCCAGAAGCGCCCGAGGCGGGAACGGGGCAGCCCCACCGGCGCCTCGGAGAAGCTCTTCTAGTGACAAGGAGCAGCGGCCACTCCTGCTGCACTACCTTTATTGTACCTCGTTTACCATGCTCAGCATTTCATTCCCTTTACACCTCTCACGCTTTCCGGACCCCTTTTTAACCAGCAGCACTGCCCCGACGCTCCCGCGGTGCAGCTCTTTTAGTGATGCGGGGCAGCGGCCACACCTGCTGCTGTACCTTTATTGTACCTCTTTTACCATGCTCAGCATTTCATTCCCTTTACACCTCTCACGCTTTCCCGTGCCGCTCTTTTTAACCAGCAGCGCTGCCCCGACGCTCCCGCGGTGCAGCTCTTTTAGTGATGCGGGGCAGCGGCCACACCTGCTGCAGTATCTTTATTGTACCTCGCTTACCATGCTCAGCATTTTATTCCCTTTACACCTCTCACGCTTTCCGGACCCCTTTTTAACCAGCAGCGCTGCCCCGACGCTCCCGCGGTGCAGCTCTTTTAGTGATGCGGGGCAGCGGCCACTCCTGCTGCTGTACCTTTTCAATATTTCTTAAACCATTGTCAATATTTTATTGCGCTCACACTTCCCAGCCTTTCCCATGCTGCTCTGTTTAACCAGCAGCGCTGCCCCGACGCTCCCGAGGTGCAGCTCTTTTAGTGACGCGGGGCAGCGGCCACACCTGCTGCACTACCTTTATTGTACCTCGTTTACCATGCTCAGCATTTCATTCCCTTTACACCTCTCACGCTTTCCGGACCCCTTTTTAACCAGCAGCGCTGCCCCGACCGTCCCGCGGTGCAGCTCTTTTAGTGATGCGGGGCAGCGGCCACTCCTGCTGCAGTACCTTTACAATATTTCTTAGACCGTTGTCAATATTTTATTGCGCTCACACTTCCCAGCCTTTCCCATGCTGCTCTGTTTAACCAGCAGCGCTGCCCCGACGCTCCCGCGGTGCAGCTCTTTTGGTGACGCGGGGCAGCGGCCACTCCTGCTGCTGTACCTTTATTGTACCTCGTTTACCATGCTCAGCATTTCATTCCCTTTACACCTCTCAGCCTTTCCCGTGCCGCTCTTTTTAACCAGCAGCGCTGCCCCGACGCTCCCGCGGTGCAGCTCTTTTAGTGACACGGGGCAGCGGCCACACCTGCTGCTGTACCTTTATTGTACCTCGTTTACAATGCTCAGCATTTTATTCCCTTTACACCTCTCAGCCTTTCCCGTGCCGCTCTTTTTAACCAGCAGCGCTGCCCCGACGCTCCCGAGGTGCAGCTCTTTTAGTGATGCGGGGCAGCGGCCACTCCTGCTGCTGTACCTTTACAGTATTTCTTAAACCATTGTCAATATTTTATTGCGCTCACACTTCCCAGCCTTTCCCTTGCTGCTCTTTTTAACCAGCAGCGCTGCCCCGACGCTCCCGCGGTGCAGCTCTTTTAGTGACGCGGAGCAGCGGCCACTCCTGCTGCTGTACCTTTATTGTACCTCGTTTACCATGCTCAGCATTTTATTCCCTTTACACCCCTCAGCCTTTCCCGTGCCGCTCTTTTTAACCAGCAGCGCTGCCCAGACCGTCCCGCGGTGCAGCTCTTTTAGTGATGCGGGGCAGCGGCCACTCCTGCTGCAGTACCTTTACAATATTTCTTAGACCATTGTCAATACTTTATTGCGCTGACGTTTCCCAGCCTTTCCCGTGCCGCTCTGTTTAACCAGCAGCGCTGCCCCGACGCTCCCGCGGTGCAGCTCCCTTAGTGACACGGGGCAGGGGCCGAGAGCCCTCTAGGTGCGGCTCCTCTATAGCACTTTACCGTTTTCTATTTTATTTCATTGGCACCTCGCGCGTTGCGCCGGGCGCCTCATTCGGGGACATGCGCCGGCTCCCACAGCGCCCCGCCCGCCGCCGCTCCCCGGGGGCCTCCCCGCTGCTCTCGGGAGATCGCACACCGCACGCGGCCCAAGCCCCGTCTCGCCGACGGCACTCACCACCCGCCGCCCGCCGCCGCGTTCTCCCGCTCCCTACCGGCACGAAGCGGCGCTGCCGATGACGGAGCCGATGCGCGGCTGCCACGCCGCTCTCTCCGCGCCTCAGGGCCGGCGCCTTCGGCCGCACAGGGCGGCGTCCCCGCATCCGGGCCAGCCCGCGGAGCTCCTGCCGCCGCCGCCGCCGCCCCCCGACTGAGGGGCCGCGACGCCGGCGCCCCCTTTTATACTCCGCACCCCCTTTTCCCGCCACTGCCGCGGTGGGCTCCCCCCGCCTCAAAATCGCCCAGAAGCGCCCGAGGCGGGAACGGGGCAGCCCCACCGGCGCCTCGGAGAAGCTCTTCTAGTGACAAGGAGCAGCGGCCACTCCTGCTGCACTACCTTTATTGTACCTCGTTTACCATGCTCAGCATTTTATTCCCTTTACACCTCTCACGCTTTCCGGACCCCTTTTTAACCAGCAGCACTGCCCCGACGCTCCCGCGGTGCAGCTCTTTTAGTGATGCGGGGCAGCGGCCACTCCTGCAGCAGTATCTTTATTGTAGTTCTTTTACCATGCTCAGCATTTCATTCCCTTTACACCTCTCACGCTTTCCGGACCCCTTTTTAACCAGCAGCGCTGCCCCGACCGTCCCGCGGTGCAGCTCTTTTAGTGATGCGGGGCAGCGGCCACTCCTGCTGCAGTACCTTTACAATATTTCTTAGACCGTTGTCAATATTTTATTGCGCTCACACTTCCCAGCCTTTCCCATGCTGCTCTGTTTAACCAGCAGCGCTGCCCCGACGCTCCCGCGGTGCAGCTCTTTTGGTGACGCGGGGCAGCGGCCACTCCTGCTGCTGTACCTTTATTGTACCTCGTTTACCATGCTCAGCATTTCATTCCCTTTACACCTCTCAGCCTTTCCCGTGCCGCTCTTTTTAACCAGCAGCGCTGCCCCGACGCTCCCGCGGTGCAGCTCTTTTAGTCACACGGGGCAGCGGCCACACCTGCTGCTGTACCTTTATTGTACCTCGTTTACAATGCTCAGCATTTTATTCCCTTTACACCTCTCAGCCTTTCCCGTGCCACTCTTTTTAACCAGCAGCGCTGCCCCGACGCTCCCGAGGTGCAGCTCTTTTAGTGATGCGGGGCAGCGGCCACTCCTGCTGCTGTACCTTTACAGTATTTCTTAAACCATTGTCAATATTTTATTGCGCTCACACTTCCCAGCCTTTCCCTTGCTGCTCTTTTTAACCAGCAGCGCTGCCCCGACGCTCCCGCGGTGCAGCTCTTTTAGTGACGCGGAGCAGCGGCCACTCCTGCTGCTGTACCTTTATTGTACCTCGTTTACCATGCTCAGCATTTTATTCCCTTTACACCTCTCACGCTTTCCGGACCCCTTTTTAACCAGCAGCGCTGCCCCGACCGTCCCGCGGTGCAGCTCTTTTAGTGATGCGGGGCAGCGGCCACTCCTGCTGCAGTACCTTTACAATATTTCTTAGACCATTGTCAATATTTTATTGCGCTCACACTTCCCAGCCTTTCCCATACTGCTCTGTTTAACCAGCAGCGCTGCCCCGACGCTCCCGCGGTGCAGCTCTTTTAGTGATGCGGGGCAGCGGCCACTCCTGCTGCAGTACCTTTACAATATTTCTTAGACCATTGTCAATATTTTATTCCGCTCACACTTCCCAGCCTTTCCGTGCTGCTCTTTTTAACCAGCAGCGCTGCCCCGACGGTCCCGCGGTGCAGCTCTTTTAGTGATGCGGGGCAGCGGCCACTCCTGCAGCAGTATCTTTATTGTACCTCGTTTACCATGCTCAGCATTTCATTCCCTTTACACCTCTCAGCCTTTCCCGTGCCGCTCTTTTTAACCAGCAGCGCTGCCCCGACGCTCCCACGGTGCAGCTCTTTTAGTGATGCGGGGCAGCGGCCACTCCTGCTGCTGTACCTTTATTGTACCTCGTTTACCATGCTCAGCATTTCATTCCCTTTACACCTCTCACGCTTTCCGGACCCCTTTTTAACCAGCAGCACTGCCCCGACGCTCCCGCGGTGCAGCTCTTTTAGTGACACGGGGCAGCGGCCACACCTGCTGCAGTATCTTTATTGTAGTTCTTTTACCATGCTCAGCATTTCATTCCCTTTACACCTCTCACGCTTTCCGGACTCCTTTTTAACCAGCAGCGCTGCCCCGACCGTCCCGCGGTGCAGCTCTTTTAGTGATGCGGGGCAGCGGCCACTCCTGCTGCAGTACCTTTACAATATTTCTTAGACCGTTGTCAATATTTTATTGCGCTCACACTTCCCAGCCTTTCCCATGCTGCTCTGTTTAACCAGCCGCGCTGCCCCGACGCTCCCGCGGTGCAGCTCTTTTAGTGACGCGGGGCAGCGGCCACTCCTGCTGCTGTACCTTTATTGTACCTCGTTTACCATGCTCAGCATTTCATTCCCTTTACACCTCTCAGCCTTTCCCGTGCCGCTCTTTTTAACCAGCAGCGCTGCCCCGACGCTCCCGCGGTGCAGCTCTTTTAGTGATGCGGGGCAGCGGCCACTCCTGCTGCTGTACCTTTACAGTATTTGTTAAACCATTGTCAATATTTTATTGCGCTCACACTTCCCAGCCTTTCCCATGCTGCTCTTTTTAACCAGCAGCGCTGCCCCGACGGTCCCGCGGTGCAGCTCTTTTAGTGACGCGGAGCAGCGGCCACTCCTGCTGCTGTACCTTTATTGTACCTCGTTTACCATGCTCAGCATTTTATTCCCTTTACACCTCTCACGCTTTCCGGACCCCTTTTTAACCAGCAGCGCTGCCCCGACCGTCCCGCGGTGCAGCTCTTTTAGTGATGCGGGGCAGCGGCCACTCCTGCTGCTGTACCTTTACAGTATTTCTTAAACCATTGTCAATATTTTATTGCGCTCACACTTCCCAGCCTTTCCCATGCTGCTCTGTTTAACCAGCAGCGCTGCCCCGACGCTCCCGCGGTGCAGCTCTTTTAGTGACGCGGAGAAGCGGCCACTCCTGCTGCTGTACCTTTATTGTACCTCGTTTACCATGCTCAGCATTTTATTCCCTTTACACCTCTCACGCTTTCCGGACCCCTTTTTAGCCAGCAGCGCTGCCCCGACGGTCCCGCGGTGCAGCTCTTTTAGTGATGCGGGGCAGCGGCCACTCCTGCTGCAGTACCTTTACAATATTTCTTAGACCATTGTCAATATTTTATTCCGCTCACACTTCCCAGCCTTTCCCATGCTGCTCTTTTTAACCAGCAGCGCTGCCCCGACGGTCCCGCGGTGCAGCTCTTTTAGTGATGCGGGGCAGCGGCCACTCCTGCTGCAGTATCTTTATTGTACCTCGTTTACCATGCTCAGCATTTCATTCCCTTTACACCTCTCAGCCTTTCCCGTGCCGCTCTTTTTAACCAGCAGCGCTGCCCCGACGCTCCCGCGGTGCAGCTCTTTTAGTCACACGGGGCAGCGGCCACACCTGCTGCAGTACCTTTATTGTAGTTCTTTTACCATGCTCAGCATTTCATTCCCTTTACACCTCTCACGCTTTCCCGTGCTGCTCTTTTTAACCAGCAGCGCTGCCCCGACGCTCCCGCGGTGCAGCTCTTTTAGTGATGCGGGGCAGCGGCCACACCTGCTGCAGTACCTTTATTGTACCTCGTTTACCATGCTCAGCATTTTATTCCCTTTACACCTCTCACGCTTTCCGGACCCCTTTTTAACCAGCAGCGCTGCCCCGACCGTCCCGCGGTGCAGCTCTTTTAGTAATGCGGGGCAGCGGCCACTCCTGCTGCAGTATCTTTATTGTACCTCGTTTACCATGCTCAGCATTTCATTCCCTTTACACCTCTCACGCTTTCCGGACCCCTTTTTAACCAGCAGCACTGCCCCGACGCTCCCGCGGTGCAGCTCTTTTAGTGATGCGGGGCAGCGGCCACACCTGCTGCAGTACCTTTATTGTAGTTCTTTTACCATGCTCAGCATTTCATTCCCTTTACACCTCTCACGCTTTCCCGTGCCGCTCTTTTTAACCAGCAGCGCTGCCCCGACGCTCCCGCGGTGCAGCTCTTTTAGTGATGCGGGGCAGCGGCCACTCCTGCTGCTGTACCTTTACAATATTTCTTAAACCATTGTCAATATTTTATTGCGCTCACACTTCCCAGCCTTTCCCATGCTGCTCTGTTTAACCAGCAGCGCTGCCCCGACGCTCCCGCGGTGCAGCTCTTTTAGTGACGCGGAGCAGCGGCCACTCCTGCTGCTGTACCTGTATTGTACCTCGTTTACCATGCTCAGCATTTCATTCCCTTTACACCTCTCAGCCTTTCCCGTGCCGCTCTTTTTAACCAGCAGCGCTGCCCCGACGCTCCCGCGGTGCAGCTCTTTTAGTGATGCGGGGCAGCGGCCACTCCTGCTGCAGTACCTTTACAATATTTCTTAGACCATTGTCAATATTTTATTTCGCTCACACTTCCCAGCCTTTCCCGTGCTGCTCTGTTTAACCAGCAGCGCTGCCCCGACGCTCCCGCGGTGCAGCTCTTTTAGTGACACGGGGCAGCAGCCACTCCTGCTGCTGTACTTTTAAAGGATTTTCGACCATTTTATTTTATACCCTTCACAGATGCGACCTTTGCCGTGACACCTTTGAAGTAGCACCCCTGCCCCAGGTGCGCCGCGGTGCAGCTCATTTTATCCTGAGGAAGTGGCTACTCCTGCTGCGGTGTTGTTGTTATTTCTCAGACCTTTCTCTATATTTTATTTCCCTCACACCTCCAGTCCTTTTACGTGCCGCACGTTTACCGTCAGCACCACCCCAAAGGTGCCGCGGTGCAGCTGTTTTAGTGAACCCACGCAGCGGCCACAACTGCTGCTGTACCTTTTGAGTATTTCATAGACCATTGTCAATATTTTATTGCGCTCACACTTCCCAGCCTTTCCGTGCTGCTCTGTTTAACCAGCAGCGCTGCCCCGACGCTCCCGCGGTGCAGCTCTTTTAGTGATGCGGGGCAGCGGCCACTCCTGCTGCTGTACCTTTATTGTACCTCGTTTACCATGCTCAGCATTTCATTCCCTTTACACCTCTCAGCCTTTCCCGTGCCGCTCTTTTTAACCAGCAGCGCTGCCCCGACGCTCCCGCGGTGCAGCTCTTTTAGTCACACGGGGCAGCGGCCACACCTGCTGCTGTACCTTTATTGTACCTCGTTTACCATGCTCAGCATTTTATTCCCTTTACACCTCTCACGCTTTCCGGACCCCTTTTTAACCAGCAGCGCTGCCCCGACCGTCCCGCGGTGCAGCTCTTTTAGTGATGCGGGGCAGCGGCCACTCCTGCTGCAGTACCTTTACAATATTTCTTAGACCATTGTCAATACTTTATTGCGCTGACGTTTCCCAGCCTTTCCCGTGCCGCTCTTTTTAACCAGCAGCGCTGCCCCGACGCTCCCGCGGTGCAGCTCCCTTAGTGACACGGGGCAGGGGCCGAGAGCCCTCTAGGTGCGGCTCCTCTATAGCACTTTACCGTTTTCTATTTTATTTCATTGGCACCTCGCGCGTTGCGCCGGGCGCCTCATTCGGGGACATGCGCCGGCTCCCACAGCGCCCCGCCCGCCGCCGCTCCCCGGGGGCCTCCCCGCTGCTCTCGGGAGATCGCACACCGCACGCGGCCCAAGCCCCGTCTCGCCGACGGCACTCACCACCCGCCGCCCGCCGCCGCGTTCTCCCGCTCCCTACCGGCACGAAGCGGCGCTGCCGATGACGGAGCCGATGCGCGGCTGCCACGCCGCTCTCTCCGCGCCTCAGGGCCGGCGCCTTCGGCCGCACACGGCGGCGTCCCCGCATCCGGGCCAGCCCGCGGAGCTCCTGCCGCCGCCGCCGCCGCCCCCCGACTGAGGGGCCGCGACGCCGGCGCCCCCTTTTATACTCCGCACCCCCTTTTCCCGCCACTGCCGCGGTGGGCTCCCCCCGCCTCAAAATCGCCCAGAAGCGCCCGAGGCGGGAACGGCGCAGCCCCACCGGCGCCTCGGAGAAGCTCTTCTAGTGACAAGGAGCAGCGGCCACCCCTCCTGCTGCAGTACCTTTATTGTACCTCGTTTACCATGCTCAGCATTTTATTCCCTTTACACCTCTCACGCTTTCCGGACCCCTTTTTAACCAGCAGCGCTGCCCCGACGGTCCCGCGGTGCAGCTCTTTTAGTGATGCGGGGCAGCGGCCACACCTGCTGCTGTACCTTTATTGTACCTCTTTTACCATGCTCAGCATTTCATTCCCTTTACACCTCTCAGCCTTTCCCGTGCCGCTCTTTTTAACCAGCAGCGCTGCCCCGACGCTCCCGCGGTGCAGCTCTTTTAGTCACACGGGGCAGCGGCCACACCTGCTGCAGTACCTTTATTGTACCTCTTTTACCATGCTCAGCATTTCATTCCCTTTACACCTCTCAGCCTTTCCCATGCTGCTCTGTTTAACCAGCAGCGCTGCCCCGACGCTCCCGAGGTGCAGCTCTTTTAGTGATGCGGGGCAGCGGCCACACCTGCTGCACTACCTTTATTGTACCTCGTTTACCATGCTCAGCATTTCATTCCCTTTACACCTCTCACGCTTTCCGGACCCCTTTTTAACCAGCAGCACTGCCCCGATGCTCCCGCGGTGCAGCTCTTTTAGTGATGCGGGGCAGCGGCCACACCTGCTGCTGTACCTTTATTGTACCTCTTTTACCATGCTCAGCATTTCATTCCCTTTACACCTCTCACGCTTTCCCGTGCCGCTCTTTTTAACCAGCAGCGCTGCCCCGACGCTCCCGCGGTGCAGCTCTTTTAGTGATGCGGGGCAGCGGCCACTCCTGCAGCAGTATCTTTATTGTAGTTCTTTTACCATGCTCAGCATTTCATTCCCTTTACACCTCTCACGCTTTCCGGACCCCTTTTTAACCAGCAGCGCTGCCCCGACGGTCCCGCGGTGCAGCTCTTCTAGTGATGCGGGGCAGCGGCCACTCCTGCTGCAGTACCTTTACAATATTTCTTAGACCGTTGTCAATATTTTATTGCGCTCACACTTCCCAGCCTTTCCCATGCTGCTCTGTTTAACCAGCAGCGCTGCCCCGACGCTCCCGCGGTGCAGCTCTTTTGGTGACGCGGGGCAGCGGCCACTCCTGCTGCTGTACCTTTATTGTACCTCGTTTACCATGCTCAGCATTTCATTCCCTTTACACCTCTCAGCCTTTCCCGTGCCGCTCTTTTTAACCAACAGCGCTGCCCCGACGCTCCCGCGGTGCAGCTCTTTTAGTGACGCGGGGCAGCGGCCACTCCTGCTGCTGTACCTTTACAGTATTTCTTAAACCATTGTCAATATTTTATTGCGCTCACACTTCCCAGCCTTTCCCATGCTGCTCTGTTTAACCAGCAGCGCTGCCCCGACGCTCCCGCGGTGCAGCTCTTTTAGTGACGCGGAGCAGCGGCCACTCCTGCTGCTGTACCTTTTTTGTACCTCGTTTACCATGCTCAGCATTTTATTCCCTTTACACCTCTCACGCTTTCCGGACCCCTTTTTAACCAGCAGCGCTGCCCCGACCGTCCCGCGGTGCAGCTCTTTTAGTGATGCGGGGCAGCGGCCACTCCTGCTGCAGTACCTTTACAATATTTCTTAGACCATTGTCAATATTTTATTGCGCTCACACTTCCCAGCCTTTCCCATACTGCTCTTTTTAACCAGCAGCGCTGCCCCGACGCTCCCGCGGTGCAGCTCTTTTAGTGATGCGGGGCAGCGGCCACTCCTGCTGCTGTACCTTTTCAATATTTCTTAGACCATTGTCAATATTTTATTGCGCTCACACTTCCCAGCCTTTCCCATGCTGCTCTGTTTAACCAGCAGCGCTGCCCCGACGCTCCCGAGGTGCAGCTCTTTTAGTGATGCGGGGCAGCGGCCACACCTGCTGCACTACCTTTATTGTACCTCGTTTACCATGCTCAGCATTTCATTCCCTTTACACCTCTCACGCTTTCCGGACCCCTTTTTAACCAGCAGCACTGCCCCGACGCTCCCGCGGTGCAGCTCTTTTAGTGATGCGGGGCAGCGGCCACACCTGCTGCTGTACCTTTATTGTACCTCTTTTACCATGCTCAGCATTTCATTCCCTTTACACCTCTCACGCTTTCCGGACCCCTTTTTAACCAGCAGCGCTGCCCCGACGGTCCCGCGGTGCAGCTCTTTTAGTGATGCGGGGCAGCGGCCACTCCTGCTGCAGTACCTTTACAATATTTCTTAGACCGTTGTCAATATTTTATTGCGCTCACACTTCCCAGCCTTTCCCATGCTGCTCTGTTTAACCAGCAGCGCTGCCCCGACGCTCCCGCGGTGCAGCTCTTTTGGTGACGCGGGGCAGCGGCCACTCCTGCTGCTGTACCTTTATTGTACCTCGTTTACCATGCTCAGCATTTCATTCCCTTTACACCTCTCAGCCTTTCCCGTGCCGCTCTTTTTAACCAACAGCGCTGCCCCGACGCTCCCGCGGTGCAGCTCTTTTAGTGACGCGGGGCAGCGGCCACTCCTGCTGCTGTACCTTTACAGTATTTCTTAAACCATTGTCAATATTTTATTGCGCTCACACTTCCCAGCCTTTCCCATGCTGCTCTGTTTAACCAGCAGCGCTGCCCCGACGCTCCCGCGGTGCAGCTCTTTTAGTGACGCGGAGCAGCGGCCACTCCTGCTGCTGTACCTTTTTTGTACCTCGTTTACCATGCTCAGCATTTTATTCCCTTTACACCTCTCACGCTTTCCGGACCCCTTTTTAACCAGCAGCGCTGCCCCGACCGTCCCGCGGTGCAGCTCTTTTAGTGATGCGGGGCAGCGGCCACTCCTGCTGCAGTACCTTTACAATATTTCTTAGACCATTGTCAATATTTTATTGCGCTCACACTTCCCAGCCTTTCCCATACTGCTCTTTTTAACCAGCAGCGCTGCCCCGACGCTCCCGCGGTGCAGCTCTTTTAGTGATGCGGGGCAGCGGCCACTCCTGCTGCTGTACCTTTTCAATATTTCTTAGACCATTGTCAATATTTTATTGCGCTCACACTTCCCAGCCTTTCCCATGCTGCTCTGTTTAACCAGCAGCGCTGCCCCGACGCTCCCGAGGTGCAGCTCTTTTAGTGATGCGGGGCAGCGGCCACACCTGCTGCACTACCTTTATTGTACCTCGTTTACCATGCTCAGCATTTCATTCCCTTTACACCTCTCACGCTTTCCGGACCCCTTTTTAACCAGCAGCACTGCCCCGACGCTCCCGCGGTGCAGCTCTTTTAGTGATGCGGGGCAGCGGCCACACCTGCTGCTGTACCTTTATTGTACCTCTTTTACCATGCTCAGCATTTCATTCCCTTTACACCTCTCACGCTTTCCCGTGCCGCTCTTTTTAACCAGCAGCGCTGCCCCGACGCTCCCGCGGTGCAGCTCTTTTAGTGATGCGGGGCAGCGGCCACTCCTGCAGCAGTATCTTTATTGTACCTCTTTTACCATGCTCAGCATTTCATTCCCTTTACACCTCTCACGCTTTCCGGACCCCTTTTTAACCAGCAGCGCTGCCCCGACGCTCCCGCGGTGCAGCTCTTTTAGTGATGCGGGGCAGCGGCCACTCCTGCAGCAGTATCTTTATTGTACCTCGTTTACCATGCTCAGCATTTTATTCCCTTTACACCTCTCAGCCTTTCCCGTGCCGCTCTTTATAACCAGCAGCGCTGCCCCGACGCTCCCGCGGTGCAGCTCTTTTAGTGATGCGGGGCAGCGGCCACTCCTGCTGCAGTATCTTTATTGTACCTCTTTTACCATGCTCAGCATTTCATTCCCTTTACACCTCTCAGCCTTTCCCGTGCCGCTCTGTTTAACCAGCAGCGCTGCCCCGACGCTCCCGAGGTGCAGCTCTTTTAGTCACACGGGGCAGCGGCCACTCCTGCTGCTGTACCTTTACAGTATTTCTTAAACCATTGTCAATATTTTATTGCGCTCACACTTCCCAGCCTTTCCCGTGCTGCTCTGTTTAACCAGCAGCGCTGCCCCGACGCTCCCGCGGTGCAGCTCTTTTAGTGACGCGGAGCGGCGGCCACTCCTGCTGCTGTACCTGTATTGTACCTCGTTTACCATGCTCAGCATTTTATTCCCTTTACACCTCTCACGCTTTCCGGACCCCTTTTTAGCCAGCAGCGCTGCCCCGACGGTCCCGCGGTGCAGCTCTTTTAGTGATGCGGGGCAGCGGCCACTCCTGCTGCAGTACCTTTACAATATTTCTTAGACCATTGTCAATATTTTATTGCGCTCACACTTCCCAGCCTTTCCCATACTGCTCTGTTTAACCAGCAGCGCTGCCCCGACGCTCCCGCGGTGCAGCTCTTTTAGTGACACGGGGCAGCAGCCACTCCTGCTGCAGTACTTTTAAAGGATTTTCGACCATTTTATTTTATACCCTTCACAGATGCGACCTTTGCCGTGACACCTTTGAAGCAGCACCCCTGCCCCAGGTGCGCCGCGGTGCAGCTCATTTTATCCTGAGGAAGTGGCTACTCCTGCTGCGGTGTTGTTGTTATTTCTCAGACCTTTCTCTATATTTTATTTCCCTCACACCTCCAGTCCTTTTACGTGCCGCACGTTTACCGTCAGCACCACCCCAAAGGTGCCGCGGTGCAGCTGTTTTAGTGAACCCACGCAGCGGCCACAACTGCTGCTGTACCTTTTGAGTATTTCTTAGACCATTCTCAATATTTTATTGCGCTCACACTTCCCAGCCTTTCCGTGCTGCTCTGTTTAACCAGCAGCGCTGCCCCGACGCTCCCGCGGTGCAGCTCTTTTAGTGATGCGGGGCAGCGGCCACTCCTGCTGCAGTACCTTTATTGTACCTCGTTTACCATGCTCAGCATTTCATTCCCTTTACACCTCTCAGCCTTTCCCGTGCCGCTCTGTTTAACCAGCAGCGCTGCCCCGACGCTCCCGCGGTGCAGCTCTTTTAGTCACACGGGGCAGCGGCCACACCTGCTGCTGTACCTTTATTGTACCTCGTTTACCATGCTCAGCATTTTATTCCCTTTACACCTCTCACGCTTTCCGGACCCCTTTTTAACCAGCAGCGCTGCCCCGACGCTCCCGCGGTGCAGCTCTTTTAGTGATGCGGGGCAGCGGCCACTCCTGCTGCAGTACCTTTACAATATTTCTTAGACCACTGTCAATATTTTATTCCGCTCACACTTCCCGGCCTTTCCGTGCTGCTCTTTTTAACCAGCAGCGCTGCCCCGACCGTCCCGCGGTGCAGCTCTTTTAGTGATGCGGGGCAGCGGCCACTCCTGCTGCAGTATCTTTATTGTACCTCTTTTACCATGCTCAGCATTTCATTCCCTTTACACCTCTCAGCCTTTCCCGTGCCGCTCTGTTTAACCAGCAGCGCTGCCCCGACGCTCCCGAGGTGCAGCTCTTTTAGTCACACGGGGCAGCGGCCACTCCTGCTGCTGTACCTTTACAGTATTTCTTAAACCATTGTCAATATTTTATTGCGCTCACACTTCCCAGCCTTTCCCGTGCTGCTCTGTTTAACCAGCAGCGCTGCCCCGACGCTCCCGCGGTGCAGCTCTTTTAGTGACGCGGAGCGGCGGCCACTCCTGCTGCTGTACCTGTATTGTACCTCGTTTACCATGCTCAGCATTTTATTCCCTTTACACCTCTCACGCTTTCCGGACCCCTTTTTAGCCAGCAGCGCTGCCCCGACGGTCCCGCGGTGCAGCTCTTTTAGTGATGCGGGGCAGCGGCCACTCCTGCTGCAGTACCTTTACAATATTTCTTAGACCATTGTCAATATTTTATTGCGCTCACACTTCCCAGCCTTTCCCATACTGCTCTGTTTAACCAGCAGCGCTGCCCCGACGCTCCCGCGGTGCAGCTCTTTTAGTGACACGGGGCAGCAGCCACTCCTGCTGCAGTACTTTTAAAGGATTTTCGACCATTTTATTTTATACCCTTCACAGATGCGACCTTTGCCGTGACACCTTTGAAGCAGCACCCCTGCCCCAGGTGCGCCGCGGTGCAGCTCATTTTATCCTGAGGAAGTGGCTACTCCTGCTGCGGTGTTGTTGTTATTTCTCAGACCTTTCTCTATATTTTATTTCCCTCACACCTCCAGTCCTTTTACGTGCCGCACGTTTACCGTCAGCACCACCCCAAAGGTGCCGCGGTGCAGCTGTTTTAGTGAACCCACGCAGCGGCCACAACTGCTGCTGTACCTTTTGAGTATTTCTTAGACCATTCTCAATATTTTATTGCGCTCACACTTCCCAGCCTTTCCGTGCTGCTCTGTTTAACCAGCAGCGCTGCCCCGACGCTCCCGCGGTGCAGCTCTTTTAGTGATGCGGGGCAGCGGCCACTCCTGCTGCAGTACCTTTATTGTACCTCGTTTACCATGCTCAGCATTTCATTCCCTTTACACCTCTCAGCCTTTCCCGTGCCGCTCTGTTTAACCAGCAGCGCTGCCCCGACGCTCCCGCGGTGCAGCTCTTTTAGTCACACGGGGCAGCGGCCACACCTGCTGCTGTACCTTTATTGTACCTCGTTTACCATGCTCAGCATTTTATTCCCTTTACACCTCTCACGCTTTCCGGACCCCTTTTTAACCAGCAGCGCTGCCCCGACGCTCCCGCGGTGCAGCTCTTTTAGTGATGCGGGGCAGCGGCCACTCCTGCTGCAGTACCTTTACAATATTTCTTAGACCATTGTCAATACTTTATTGCGCTGACGTTTCCCAGCCTTTCCCGTGCCGCTCTTTTTAACCAGCAGCGCTGCCCCGACGCTCCCGCGGTGCAGCTCCCTTAGTGACACGGGGCAGGGGCCGAGAGCCCTCTAGGTGCGGCTCCTCTATAGCACTTTACCGTTTTCTATTTTATTTCATTGGCACCTCGCGCGTTGCGCCGGGCGCCTCATTCGGGGACATGCGCCGGCTCCCACAGCGCCCCGCCCGCCGCCGCTCCCCGGGGGCCTCCCCGCTGCTCTCGGGAGATCGCACACCGCACGCGGCCCAAGCCCCGTCTCGCCGACGGCACTCACCACCCGCCGCCCGCCGCCGCGTTCTCCCGCTCCCTACCGGCACGAAGCGGCGCTGCCGATGACGGAGCCGATGCGCGGCTGCCACGCCGCTCTCTCCGCGCCTCAGGGCCGGCGCCTTCGGCCGCACAGGGCGGCGTCCCCGCATCCGGGCCAGCCCGCGGAGCTCCTGCCGCCGCCGCCGCCGCCCCCCGACTGAGGGGCCGCGACGCCGGCGCCCCCTTTTATACTCCGCACCCCCTTTTCCCGCCACTGCCGCGGTGGGCTCCCCCCGCCTCAAAATCGCCCAGAAGCGCCCGAGGCGGGAACGGCGCAGCCCCACCGGCGCCTCGGAGAAGCTCTTCTAGTGACAAGGAGCAGCGGCCACTCCTGCTGCACTACCTTTATTGTACCTCGTTTACCATGCTCAGCATTTTATTCCCTTTACACCTCTCACGCTTTCCGGACCCCTTTTTAACCAGCAGCGCTGCCCCGACGTTCCCGAGGTGCAGCTCTTTTAGTGACGCGGGGCAGCGGCCACACCTGCTGCTGTACCTTTATTGTACCTCTTTTACCATGCTCAGCATTTCATTCCCTTTACACCTCTCAGCCTTTCCCGTGCTGCTCTTTTTAACCAGCAGCGCTGCCCCGACGCTCCCGCGGTGCAGCTCTTTTAGTCACACGGGGCAGCGGCCACTCCTGCTGCAGTACCTTTATTGTACCTCTTTTACCATGCTCAGCATTTCATTCCCTTTACACCTCTCAGCCTTTCCCGTGCTGCTCTTTTTAACCAGCAGCGCTGCCCCGACGGTCCCGCGGTGCAGCTCTTTTAGTCACACGGGGCAGCGGCCACACCTGCTGCAGTACCTTTACAATATTTCTTAGACCATTGTCAATATTTTATTGCGCTCACACTTCCCAGCCTTTCCCATGCCGCTCTGTTTAACCAGCAGCGCTGCCCCGACCGTCCCGCGGTGCAGCTCTTTTAGTGATGCGGGGCAGCGGCCACACCTGCTGCAGTACCTTTATTGTACCTCGTTTACCATGCTCAGCATTTTATTCCCTTTACACCTCTCACGCTTTCCGGACCCCTTTTTAACCAGCAGCGCTGCCCCGACCGTCCCGCGGTGCAGCTCTTTTAGTCACACGGGGCAGCGGCCACTCCTGCTGCTGTACCTTTACAGTATTTCTTAAACCATTGTCAATATTTTATTGCGCTCACACTTCCCAGCCTTTCCCATGCTGCTCTTTTTAACCAGCAGCGCTGCCCCGACGCTCCCGCCGTGCAGCCCTTTTAGTGACGCGGAGCAGCGGCCACTCCTGCTGCTGTACCTTTATTGTACCTCGTTTACCATGCTCAGCATTTTATTCCCTTTACACCTCTCACGCTTTCCGGACCCCTTTTTAACCAGCAGCGCTGCCCCGACCGTCCCGCGGTGCAGCTCTTTTAGTGATGCGGGGCAGCGGCCACTCCTGCTGCTGTACCTTTACAGTATTTCTTAAACCATTGTCAATATTTTATTGCGCTCACACTTCCCAGCCTTTCCCATGCTGCTCTGTTTAACCAGCAGCGCTGCCCCGACGCTCCCGCGGTGCAGCTCTTTTAGTGACGCGGAGCGGCGGCCACTCCTGCTGCTGTACCTGTATTGTACCTCGTTTACCATGCTCAGCATTTCATTCCCTTTACACCTCTCACGCTTTCCCGTGCCGCTCTTTTTAACCAGCAGCGCTGCCCCGACGCTCCCGCGGTGCAGCTCTTTTAGTGACACGGGGCAGCGGCCACACCTGCTGCTGTACCTTTATTGTACCTCGTTTACCATGCTCAGCATTTTATTCCCTTTACACCTCTCACGCTTTCCGGACCCCTTTTTAGCCAGCAGCGCTGCCCCGACGGTCCCGCGGTGCAGCTCTTTTAGTGATGCGGGGCAGCGGCCACTCCTGCTGCAGTACCTTTACAATATTTCTTAGACCATTGTCAATATTTTATTGCGCTCACACTTCCCAGCCTTTCCCATACTGCTCTGTTTAACCAGCAGCGCTGCCCCGACGCTCCCGCGGTGCAGCTCTTTTAGTGACACGGGGCAGCAGCCACTCCTGCTGCAGTACTTTTAAAGGATTTTCGACCATTTTATTTTATACCCTTCACAGATGCGACCTTTGCCGTGACACCTTTGAAGCAGCACCCCTGCCCCAGGTGCGCCGCGGTGCAGCTCATTTTATCCTGAGGAAGTGGCTACTCCTGCTGCGGTGTTGTTGTTATTTCTCAGACCTTTCTCTATATTTTATTTCCCTCACACCTCCAGTCCTTTTACGTGCCGCACGTTTACCGTCAGCACCACCCCAAAGGTGCCGCGGTGCAGCTGTTTTAGTGAACCCACGCAGCGGCCACAACTGCTGCTGTACCTTTTGAGTATTTCTTAGACCATTCTCAATATTTTATTGCGCTCACACTTCCCAGCCTTTCCGTGCTGCTCTTTTTAACCAGCAGCGCTGCCCCGACGCTCCCGCGGTGCAGCTCTTTTAGTCACACGGGGCAGCGGCCACACCTGCTGCTGTACCTTTATTGTACCTCGTTTACCATGCTCAGCATTTCATTCCCTTTACACCTCTCACGCTTTCCGGACCCCTTTTTAACCAGCAGCGCTGCCCCGACCGTCCCGCGGTGCAGCTCTTTTAGTGACGCGGGGCAGCGGCCACACCTGCTGCAGTACCTTTATTGTACCTCGTTTACCATGCTCAGCATTTTATTCCCTTTACACCTCTCACGCTTTCCGGACCCCTTTTTAACCAGCAGCGCTGCCCCGACGCTCCCGCGGTGCAGCTCTTTTAGTGATGCGGGGCAGCGGCCACTCCTGCTGCAGTACCTTTACAATATTTCTTAGACCATTGTCAATATTTTATTGCGCTCACACTTCCCAGCCTTTCCCATGCTGCTCTGTTTAACCAGCAGCGCTGCCCCGACGGTCCCGCGGTGCAGCTCTTTTAGTGATGCGGGGCAGCGGCCACTCCTGCTGCAGTACCTTTACAATATTTCTTAGACCACTGTCAATATTTTATTCCGCTCACACTTCCCGGCCTTTCCGTGCTGCTCTTTTTAACCAGCAGCGCTGCCCCGACCGTCCCGCGGTGCAGCTCTTTTAGTGATGCGGGGCAGCGGCCACTCCTGCTGCAGTATCTTTATTGTACCTCTTTTACCATGCTCAGCATTTCATTCCCTTTACACCTCTCAGCCTTTCCCGTGCCGCTCTTTTTAACCAGCAGCGCTGCCCCGACGCTCCCGCGGTGCAGCTCTTTTAGTCACACGGGGCAGCGCCCTCACCTGCTGCTGTACCTTTATTGTACCTCGCTTACCATGCTCAGCATTTTATTCCCTTTACACCTCTCACGCTTTCCGGACCCCTTTTTAACCAGCAGCACTGCCCCGACGCTCCCGCGGTGCAGCTCCCTTAGTGACACGGGGCAGCGGCCGAGAGCCCTCTAGGTGCGACTCCTCTATAGCACTTTACCGTTTTCTATTTTATTTCATTGGCATCTCGCGCGTTGCGCCGGGCGCCTCATTCGGGGACATGCGCCGGCTCCCACAGCGCCCCGCCCGCCGCCGCTCCCCGGGGGCCTCCCCGCTGCTCTCGGGAGATCGCACACCGCACGCGGCCCAAGCCCCGTCTCGCCGACGGCACTCACCACCCGCCGCCCGCCGCCGCGTTCTCCCGCTCCCTACCGGCACGAAGCGGCGCTGCCGATGACGGAGCCGATGCGCGGCTGCCACGCCGCTCTCTCCGCGCCTCAGGGCCGGCGCCTTCGGCCGCACAGGGCGGCGTCCCCGCATCCGGGCCAGCCCGCGGAGCTCCTGCCGCCGCCACCGCCGCCCCCCGACTGAGGGGCCGCGACGCCGGCGCCCCCTTTTATACTCCGCACCCCCTTTTCCCGCCACTGCCGCGGTGGGCTCCCCCCGCCTCAAAATCGCCCAGAAGCGCCCGAGGCGGGAACGGCGCAGCCCCACCGGCGCCTCGGAGAAGCTCTTCTAGTGACAAGGAGCAGCGGCCACCCCTCCTGCTGCAGTACCTTTATTGTACCTCGTTTACCATGCTCAGCATTTTATTCCCTTTACACCTCTCACGCTTTCCGGACCCCTTTTTAACCAGCAGCGCTGCCCCGACGGTCCCGCGGTGCAGCTCTTTTAGTGATGCGGGGCAGCGGCCACACCTGCTGCTGTACCTTTATTGTACCTCGTTTACCATGCTCAGCATTTCATTCCCTTTACACCTCTCAGCCTTTCCCGTGCCGCTCTTTTTAACCAGCAGCGCTGCCCCGACGGTCCCGCGGTGCAGCGCTTTTAGTGATGCGGGGCAGCGGCCACTCCTGCAGCAGTATCTTTATTGTACCTCTTTTACCATGCTCAGCATTTCATTCCCTTTACACCTCTCACGCTTTCCGGACCCCTTTTTAACCAGCAGCGCTGCCCCGACGCTCCCGCGGTGCAGCTCTTTTAGTGATGCGGGGCAGCGGCCACTCCTGCTGCTGTACCTTTTCAATATTTCTTAGACCATTGTCAATATTTTATTGCGCTCACACTTCCCAGCCTTTCCCATGCTGCTCTGTTTAACCAGCAGCGCTGCCCCGACGCTCCCGAGGTGCAGCTCTTTTAGTGACGCGGGGCAGCGGCCACACCTGCTGCACTACCTTTATTGTACCTCGTTTACCATGCTCAGCATTTCATTCCCTTTACACCTCTCACGCTTTCCGGACCCCTTTTTAACCAGCAGCACTGCCCCGATGCTCCCGCGGTGCAGCTCTTTTAGTGATGCGGGGCAGCGGCCACACCTGCTGCTGTACCTTTATTGTACCTCTTTTACCATGCTCAGCATTTCATTCCCTTTACACCTCTCACGCTTTCCCGTGCCGCTCTTTTTAACCAGCAGCGCTGCCCCGACGCTCCCGCGGTGCAGCTCTTTTAGTGATGCGGGGCAGCGGCCACTCCTGCTGCAGTACCTTTACAATATTTCTTAGACCGTTGTCAATATTTTATTGCGCTCACACTTCCCAGCCTTTCCCATGCTGCTCTGTTTAACCAGCAGCGCTGCCCCGACGCTCCCGCGGTGCAGCTCTTTTAGTGATGCGGGGCAGCGGCCACTCCTGCTGCTGTACCTTTATTGTACCTCGTTTACCATGCTCAGCATTTCATTCCCTTTACACCTCTCAGCCTTTCCCGTGCCGCTCTTTTTAACCAACAGCGCTGCCCCGACGCTCCCGCGGTGCAGCTCTTTTAGTCACACGGGGCAGCGGCCACTCCTGCTGCTGTACCTTTACAGTATTTCTTAAACCATTGTCAATATTTTATTGCGCTCACACTTCCCAGCCTTTCCCATGCTGCTCTGTTTAACCAGCAGCGCTGCCCCGACGCTCCCGCGGTGCAGCTCTTTTAGTGACGCGGAGCAGCGGCCACTCCTGCTGCTGTACCTTTTTTGTACCTCGTTTACCATGCTCAGCATTTTATTCCCTTTACACCTCTCACGCTTTCCGGACCCCTTTTTAACCAGCAGCGCTGCCCCGACCGTCCCGCGGTGCAGCTCTTTTAGTGATGCGGGGCAGCGGCCACTCCTGCTGCAGTACCTTTACAATATTTCTTAGACCATTGTCAATATTTTATTGCGCTCACACTTCCCAGCCTTTCCCATACTGCTCTGTTTAACCAGCAGCGCTGCCCCGACGCTCCCGCGGTGCAGCTCTTTTAGTGATGCGGGGCAGCGGCCACTCCTGCTGCTGTACCTTTTCAATATTTCTTAGACCATTGTCAATATTTTATTGCGCTCACACTTCCCAGCCTTTCCCATGCTGCTCTGTTTAACCAGCAGCGCTGCCCCGACGCTCCCGAGGTGCAGCTCTTTTAGTGATGCGGGGCAGCGGCCACACCTGCTGCACTACCTTTATTGTACCTCGTTTACCATGCTCAGCATTTCATTCCCTTTACACCTCTCAGCCTTTCCCGTGCTGCTCTTTTTAACCAGCAGCGCTGCCCCGACGGTCCCGCGGTGCAGCTCTTTTAGTGATGCGGGGCAGCGGCCACTCCTGCTGCTGTACCTTTATTGTACCTCGTTTACCAAGCTCAGCATTTCATTCCCTTTACACCTCTCACGCTTTCCGGACCCCTTTTTAACCAGCAGCGCTGCCCCGACGCTCCCGCGGTGCAGCTCTTTTAGTGACACGGGGCAGCGGCCACACCTGCTGCAGTATCTTTATTGTAGTTCTTTTACCATGCTCAGCATTTCATTCCCTTTACACCTCTCACGCTTTCCGGACTACTTTTTAACCAGCAGCGCTGCCCCGACCGTCCCGCGGTGCAGCTCTTTTAGTGATGCGGGGCAGCGGCCACTCCTGCTGCAGTACCTTTACAATATTTCTTAGACCGTTGTCAATATTTTATTGCGCTCACACTTCCCAGCCTTTCCCATGCTGCTCTGTTTAACCAGCAGCGCTGCCCCGACGCTCCCGCGGTGCAGCTCTTTTAGTCACAGGGGGCAGCGGCCACTCCTGCTGCTGTACCTTTATTGTACCTCGTTTACCATGCTCAGCATTTCATTCCCTTTACACCTCTCAGCCTTTCCCGTGCCGCTCTTTTTAACCAGCAGCGCTGCCCCGACGCTCCCGCGGTGCAGCTCTTTTAGTGATGCGGGGCAGCGGCCACTCCTGCTGCTGTACCTTTACAGTATTTGTTAAACCATTGTCAATATTTTATTGCGCTCACACTTCCCAGCCTTTCCCATGCTGCTCTTTTTAACCAGCAGCGCTGCCCCGACGGTCCCGCGGTGCAGCTCTTTTAGTGACGCGGAGCAGCGGCCACTCCTGCTGCTGTACCTTTATTGTACCTCGTTTACCATGCTCAGCATTTCATTCCCTTTACACCTCTCACGCTTTCCGGACCCCTTTTTAACCAGCAGCGCTGCCCCGACCGTCCCGCGGTGCAGCTCTTTTAGTGATGCGGGGCAGCGGCCACTCCTGCTGCTGTACCTTTATTGTACCTCGTTTACCATGCTCAGCATTTTATTCCCTTTACACCTCTCACGCTTTCCGGACCCCTTTTTAGCCAGCAGCGCTGCCCCGACGGTCCCGCGGTGCAGCTCTTTTAGTGATGCGGGGCAGCGGCCACTCCTGCTGCAGTACCTTTATTGTACCTCTTTTACCATGCTCAGCATTTCATTCCCTTTACACCTCTCACGCTTTCCGGACCCCTTTTTAGCCAGCAGCGCTGCCCCGACCGTCCCGAGGTGCAGCTCTTTTAGTGATGCGGGGCAGCGGCCACTCCTGCTGCAGTACCTTTACAATATTTCTTAGACCATTGTCAATACTTTATTGCGCTGACGTTTCCCAGCCTTTCCCGTGCCGCTCTTTTTAACCAGCAGCGCTGCCCCGACGCTCCCGCGGTGCAGCTCCCTTAGTGACACGGGGCAGGGGCCGAGAGCCCTCTAGGTGCGGCTCCTCTATAGCACTTTACCGTTTTCTATTTTATTTCATTGGCACCTCGCGCGTTGCGCCGGGCGCCTCATTCGGGGACATGCGCCGGCTCCCACAGCGCCCCGCCCGCCGCCGCTCCCCGGGGGCCTCCCCGCTGCTCTCGGGAGATCGCACACCGCACGCGGCCCAAGCCCCGTCTCGCCGACGGCACTCACCACCCGCCGCCCGCCGCCGCGTTCTCCCGCTCCCTACCGGCACGAAGCGGCGCTGCCGATGACGGAGCCGATGCGCGGCTGCCACGCCGCTCTCTCCGCGCCTCAGGGCCGGCGCCTTCGGCCGCACACGGCGGCGTCCCCGCATCCGGGCCAGCCCGCGGAGCTCCTGCCGCCGCCGCCGCCGCCCCCCGACTGAGGGGCCGCGACGCCGGCGCCCCCTTTTATACTCCGCACCCCCTTTTCCCGCCACTGCCGCGGTGGGCTCCCCCCGCCTCAAAATCGCTCAGAAGCGCCCGAGGCGGGAACGGCGCAGCCCCACCGGCGCCTCGGAGAAGCTCTTCTAGTGACAAGGAGCAGCGGCCACCCCTCCTGCAGTACCTTTATTGTACCTCGTTTACCATGCTCAGCATTTTATTCCCTTGACACCTCTCACGCTTTCCGGACCCCTTTTTAACCAGCAGCGCTGCCCCGACGCTCCCGCGGTGCAGCTCTTTTAGTGACACGTGGCAGCGGCCACACCTGCTGCAGTACCTTTATTGTACCTCTTTTACCATGCTCAGCATTTCATTCCCTTTACACCTCTCACGCTTTCCAGTGCCGCTCTTTTTAACCAGCAGCGCTGCCCCGACGGTCCCGCGGTGCAGCTCTTTTAGTGATGCGGAGCAGCGGCCACACCTGCTGCTGTACCTTTTTTGTACCTCGTTTACCATGCTCAGCATTTTATTCCCTTTACACCTCTCACGCTTTCCGGACCCCTTTTTAACCAGCAGCGCTGCCCCGACGCTCCCGCGGTGCAGCTCTTTTAGTGATGCGGGGCAGCGGCCACTCCTGCTGCTGTACCTGTATTGTACCTCGTTTACCATGCTCAGCATTTCATTCCCTTTACACCTCTCAGCCTTTCCCGTGCCGCTCTGTTTAACCAGCAGAGCTGCCCCGACGGTCCCGCGGTGCAGCTCTTTTAGTGATGCGGGGCAGCGGCCACTCCTGCTGCAGTACCTTTACAATATTTCTTAGACCATTGTCAATATTTTATTGCGCTCACACTTCCCAGCCTTTCCCATACTGCTCTGTTTAACCAGCAGCGCTGCCCCGACGCTCCCGCGGTGCAGCTCTTTTAGTGACACGGGGCAGCAGCCACTCCTGCTGCAGTACTTTTAAAGGATTTTCGACCATTTTATTTTATACCCTTCACAGATGCGACCTTTGCCGTGACACCTTTGAAGCAGCACCCCTGCCCCAGGTGCGCCGCGGTGCAGCTCATTTTATCCTGAGGAAGTGGCTACTCCTGCTGCGGTGTTGTTGTTATTTCTCAGACCTTTCTCTATATTTTATTTCCCTCACACCTCCAGTCCTTTTACGTGCCGCACGTTTACCGTCAGCACCACCCCAAAGGTGCCGCGGTGCAGCTGTTTTAGTGAACCCACGCAGCGGCCACAACTGCTGCTGTACCTTTTGAGTATTTCTTAGACCATTCTCAATATTTTATTGCGCTCACACTTCCCAGCCTTTCCGTGCTGCTCTTTTTAACCAGCAGCGCTGCCCCGACGCTCCCGCGGTGCAGCTCTTTTAGTGACACGGGGCAGCGGCCACTCCTGCTGCTGTACCTTTATTGTACCTCGTTTACCATGCTCAGCATTTCATTCCCTTTACACCTCTCACGCTTTCCGGACCCCTTTTTAACCAGCAGCGCTGCCCCGACCGTCCCGCGGTGCAGCTCTTTTAGTGATGCGGGGCAGCGGCCACTCCTGCTGCAGTATCTTTATTGTACCTCTTTTACCATGCTCAGCATTTCATTCCCTTTACACCTCTCACGCTTTCCAGTGCCGCTCTTTTTAACCAGCAGCGCTGCCCCGACGCTCCCGCAGTGCAGCTCTTTTAGTGATGCGGAGCAGCGGCCACACCTGCTGCTGTACCTTTATTGTACCTCGTTTACCATGCTCAGCATTTTATTCCCTTTACACCTCTCACGCTTTCCGGACCCCTTTTTAACCAGCAGCGCTGCCCCGACGCTCCCGAGATGCAGCTCTTTTAGTGATGCGGGGCAGCGGCCACTCCTGCTGCTATACCTTTTCAATATTTCTTAAACCATTGTCAATATTTTATTGCGCTCACACTTCCCAGCCTTTCCCGTGCCGCTCTGTTTAACCAGCAGCGCTGCCCCGACGCTCCCGCGGTGCAGCTCTTTTAGTCACAGGGGGCAGCGGCCACACCTGCTGCCGTACCTTTATTGTACCTCGTTTACCATGCTCAGCATTTCATTCCCTTTACACCTCTCACGCTTTCCCGTGCCGCTCTTTTTAACCAGCAGCGCTGCCCCGACGCTCCCGCGGTGCAGCTCTTTTAGTCACACGGGGCAGCGGCCACTCCTGCTGCTGTACCTTTATTGTACCTCGTTTACAATGCTCAGCATTTTATTCCCTTTACACCTCTCAGCCTTTCCCGTGCCGCTCTTTTTAACCAGCAGCGCTGCCCCGACGCTCCCGCGGTGCAGCTCTTTTAGTCACACGGGGCAGCGGCCACACCTGCTGCTGTACCTTTATTGTACCTCGTTTACCATGCTCAGCATTTCATTCCCTTTACACCTCTCACGCTTTCCGGACCCCTTTTTAACCAGCAGCGCTGCCCCGACCGTCCCGCGGTGCAGCTCTTTTAGTGATGCGGGGCAGCGGCCACTCCTGCTGCAGTACCTTTACAATATTTCTTAGACCATTGTCAATACTTTATTGCGCTGACGTTTCCCAGCCTTTCCCGTGCCGCTCTTTTTAACCAGCAGCGCTGCCCCGACGCTCCCGCGGTGCAGCTCCCTTAGTGACACGGGGCAGGGGCCGAGAGCCCTCTAGGTGCGGCTCCTCTATAGCACTTTACCGTTTTCTATTTTATTTCATTGGCACCTCGCGCGTTGCGCCGGGCGCCTCATTCGGGGACATGCGCCGGCTCCCACAGCGCCCCGCCCGCCGCCGCTCCCCGGGGGCCTCCCCGCTGCTCTCGGGAGATCGCACACCGCACGCGGCCCAAGCCCCGTCTCGCCGACGGCACTCACCACCCGCCGCCCGCCGCCGCGTTCTCCCGCTCCCTACCGGCACGAAGCGGCGCTGCCGATGACGGAGCCGATGCGCGGCTGCCACGCCGCTCTCTCCGCGCCTCAGGGCCGGCGCCTTCGGCCGCACACGGCGGCGTCCCCGCATCCGGGCCAGCCCGCGGAGCTCCTGCCGCCGCCGCCGCCGCCCCCCGACTGAGGGGCCGCGACGCCGGCGCCCCCTTTTATACTCCGCACCCCCTTTTCCCGCCACTGCCGCGGTGGGCTCCCCCCGCCTCAAAATCGCCCAGAAGCGCCCGAGGCGGGAACGGCGCAGCCCCACCGGCGCCTCGGAGAAGCTCTTCTAGTGACAAGGAGCAGCGGCCACTCCTGCTGCAGTACCTTTATTGTACCTCGTTTACCATGCTCAGCATTTTATTCCCTTTACACCTCTCACGCTTTCCGGACCCCTTTTTAACCAGCAGCGCTGCCCCGACGCTCCCGCGGTGCAGCGCTTTTAGTGATGCGGGGCAGCGGCCACTCCTGCAGCAGTATCTTTATTGTACCTCTTTTACCATGCTCAGCATTTCATTCCCTTTACACCTCTCACGCTTTCCGGACCCCTTTTAAGCCGGCAGCACTGCCCCGACGCTCCCGAGGTGCAGCTCTTTTAGTGATGCGGGGCAGCGGCCACACCTGCTGCAGTACCTTTATTGTACCTCTTTTACCATGCTCAGCATTTCATTCCCTTTACACCTCTCACGCTTTCCAGTGCCGCTCTTTTTAACCAGCAGCGCTGCCCCGACGGTCCCGCGGTGCAGCTCTTTTAGTGATGCGGAGCAGCGGCCACACCTGCTGCTGTACCTTTATTGTACCTCGTTTACCATGCTCAGCATTTTATTCCCTTTACACCTCTCACGCTTTCCGGACCCCTTTTTAACCAGCAGCGCTGCCCCGACGCTCCCGCGGTGCAGCTCTTTTAGTGATGCGGGGCAGCGGCCACTCCTGCTGCAGTACCTTTACAATATTTCTTAGACCATTGTCAATATTTTATTGCGCTCACACTTCCCAGCCTTTCCCATACTGCTCTTTTTAACCAGCAGCGCTGCCCCGACGCTCCCGCGGTGCAGCTCTTTTAGTGATGCGGGGCAGCGGCCACTCCTGCTGCTGTACCTTTTCAATATTTCTTAGACCATTGTCAATATTTTATTGCGCTCACACTTCCCAGCCTTTCCCATGCTGCTCTGTTTAACCAGCAGCGCTGCCCCGACGCTCCCGAGGTGCAGCTCTTTTAGTGATGCGGGGCAGCGGCCACACCTGCTGCACTACCTTTATTGTACCTCGTTTACCATGCTCAGCATTTCATTCCCTTTACACCTCTCACGCTTTCCGGACCCCTTTTTAACCAGCAGCACTGCCCCGACGCTCCCGCGGTGCAGCTCTTTTAGTGATGCGGGGCAGCGGCCACACCTGCTGCTGTACCTTTATTGTACCTCTTTTACCATGCTCAGCATTTCATTCCCTTTACACCTCTCACGCTTTCCCGTGCCGCTCTTTTTAACCAGCAGCGCTGCCCCGACGCTCCCGCGGTGCAGCTCTTTTAGTGATGCGGGGCAGCGGCCACTCCTGCAGCAGTATCTTTATTGTACCTCTTTTACCATGCTCAGCATTTCATTCCCTTTACACCTCTCACGCTTTCCGGACCCCTTTTTAACCAGCAGCGCTGCCCCGACGCTCCCGCGGTGCAGCTCTTTTAGTGATGCGGGGCAGCGGCCACTCCTGCAGCAGTATCTTTATTGTACCTCGTTTACCATGCTCAGCATTTTATTCCCTTTACACCTCTCAGCCTTTCCCGTGCCGCTCTTTATAACCAGCAGCGCTGCCCCGACGCTCCCGCGGTGCAGCTCTTTTAGTGATGCGGGGCAGCGGCCACTCCTGCTGCAGTATCTTTATTGTACCTCTTTTACCATGCTCAGCATTTCATTCCCTTTACACCTCTCAGCCTTTCCCGTGCCGCTCTGTTTAACCAGCAGCGCTGCCCCGACGCTCCCGAGGTGCAGCTCTTTTAGTCACACGGGGCAGCGGCCACTCCTGCTGCTGTACCTTTACAGTATTTCTTAAACCATTGTCAATATTTTATTGCGCTCACACTTCCCAGCCTTTCCCGTGCTGCTCTGTTTAACCAGCAGCGCTGCCCCGACGCTCCCGCGGTGCAGCTCTTTTAGTGACGCGGAGCGGCGGCCACTCCTGCTGCTGTACCTGTATTGTACCTCGTTTACCATGCTCAGCATTTTATTCCCTTTACACCTCTCACGCTTTCCGGACCCCTTTTTAGCCAGCAGCGCTGCCCCGACGGTCCCGCGGTGCAGCTCTTTTAGTGATGCGGGGCAGCGGCCACTCCTGCTGCAGTACCTTTACAATATTTCTTAGACCATTGTCAATATTTTATTGCGCTCACACTTCCCAGCCTTTCCCATACTGCTCTGTTTAACCAGCAGCGCTGCCCCGACGCTCCCGCGGTGCAGCTCTTTTAGTGACACGGGGCAGCAGCCACTCCTGCTGCAGTACTTTTAAAGGATTTTCGACCATTTTATTTTATACCCTTCACAGATGCGACCTTTGCCGTGACACCTTTGAAGCAGCACCCCTGCCCCAGGTGCGCCGCGGTGCAGCTCATTTTATCCTGAGGAAGTGGCTACTCCTGCTGCGGTGTTGTTGTTATTTCTCAGACCTTTCTCTATATTTTATTTCCCTCACACCTCCAGTCCTTTTACGTGCCGCACGTTTACCGTCAGCACCACCCCAAAGGTGCCGCGGTGCAGCTGTTTTAGTGAACCCACGCAGCGGCCACAACTGCTGCTGTACCTTTTGAGTATTTCTTAGACCATTCTCAATATTTTATTGCGCTCACACTTCCCAGCCTTTCCGTGCTGCTCTGTTTAACCAGCAGCGCTGCCCCGACGCTCCCGCGGTGCAGCTCTTTTAGTGATGCGGGGCAGCGGCCACTCCTGCTGCAGTACCTTTATTGTACCTCGTTTACCATGCTCAGCATTTCATTCCCTTTACACCTCTCAGCCTTTCCCGTGCCGCTCTGTTTAACCAGCAGCGCTGCCCCGACGCTCCCGCGGTGCAGCTCTTTTAGTCACACGGGGCAGCGGCCACACCTGCTGCTGTACCTTTATTGTACCTCGTTTACCATGCTCAGCATTTTATTCCCTTTACACCTCTCACGCTTTCCGGACCCCTTTTTAACCAGCAGCGCTGCCCCGACGCTCCCGCGGTGCAGCTCTTTTAGTGATGCGGGGCAGCGGCCACTCCTGCTGCAGTACCTTTACAATATTTCTTAGACCACTGTCAATATTTTATTCCGCTCACACTTCCCGGCCTTTCCGTGCTGCTCTTTTTAACCAGCAGCGCTGCCCCGACCGTCCCGCGGTGCAGCTCTTTTAGTGATGCGGGGCAGCGGCCACTCCTGCTGCAGTATCTTTATTGTACCTCTTTTACCATGCTCAGCATTTCATTCCCTTTACACCTCTCAGCCTTTCCCGTGCCGCTCTGTTTAACCAGCAGCGCTGCCCCGACGCTCCCGAGGTGCAGCTCTTTTAGTCACACGGGGCAGCGGCCACTCCTGCTGCTGTACCTTTACAGTATTTCTTAAACCATTGTCAATATTTTATTGCGCTCACACTTCCCAGCCTTTCCCGTGCTGCTCTGTTTAACCAGCAGCGCTGCCCCGACGCTCCCGCGGTGCAGCTCTTTTAGTGACGCGGAGCGGCGGCCACTCCTGCTGCTGTACCTGTATTGTACCTCGTTTACCATGCTCAGCATTTTATTCCCTTTACACCTCTCACGCTTTCCGGACCCCTTTTTAGCCAGCAGCGCTGCCCCGACGGTCCCGCGGTGCAGCTCTTTTAGTGATGCGGGGCAGCGGCCACTCCTGCTGCAGTACCTTTACAATATTTCTTAGACCATTGTCAATATTTTATTGCGCTCACACTTCCCAGCCTTTCCCATACTGCTCTGTTTAACCAGCAGCGCTGCCCCGACGCTCCCGCGGTGCAGCTCTTTTAGTGACACGGGGCAGCAGCCACTCCTGCTGCAGTACTTTTAAAGGATTTTCGACCATTTTATTTTATACCCTTCACAGATGCGACCTTTGCCGTGACACCTTTGAAGCAGCACCCCTGCCCCAGGTGCGCCGCGGTGCAGCTCATTTTATCCTGAGGAAGTGGCTACTCCTGCTGCGGTGTTGTTGTTATTTCTCAGACCTTTCTCTATATTTTATTTCCCTCACACCTCCAGTCCTTTTACGTGCCGCACGTTTACCGTCAGCACCACCCCAAAGGTGCCGCGGTGCAGCTGTTTTAGTGAACCCACGCAGCGGCCACAACTGCTGCTGTACCTTTTGAGTATTTCTTAGACCATTCTCAATATTTTATTGCGCTCACACTTCCCAGCCTTTCCGTGCTGCTCTGTTTAACCAGCAGCGCTGCCCCGACGCTCCCGCGGTGCAGCTCTTTTAGTGATGCGGGGCAGCGGCCACTCCTGCTGCAGTACCTTTATTGTACCTCGTTTACCATGCTCAGCATTTCATTCCCTTTACACCTCTCAGCCTTTCCCGTGCCGCTCTGTTTAACCAGCAGCGCTGCCCCGACGCTCCCGCGGTGCAGCTCTTTTAGTCACACGGGGCAGCGGCCACACCTGCTGCAGTACCTTTATTGTACCTCGTTTACCATGCTCAGCATTTTATTCCCTTTACACCTCTCACGCTTTCCGGACCCCTTTTTAACCAGCAGCGCTGCCCCGACGCTCCCGCGGTGCAGCTCTTTTAGTGATGCGGGGCAGCGGCCACTCCTGCTGCAGTACCTTTACAATATTTCTTAGACCATTGTCAATACTTTATTGCGCTGACGTTTCCCAGCCTTTCCCGTGCCGCTCTTTTTAACCAGCAGCGCTGCCCCGACGCTCCCGCGGTGCAGCTCCCTTAGTGACACGGGGCAGGGGCCGAGAGCCCTCTAGGTGCGGCTCCTCTATAGCACTTTACCGTTTTCTATTTTATTTCATTGGCACCTCGCGCGTTGCGCCGGGCGCCTCATTCGGGGACATGCGCCGGCTCCCACAGCGCCCCGCCCGCCGCCGCTCCCCGGGGGCCTCCCCGCTGCTCTCGGGAGATCGCACACCGCACGCGGCCCAAGCCCCGTCTCGCCGACGGCACTCACCACCCGCCGCCCGCCGCCGCGTTCTCCCGCTCCCTACCGGCACGAAGCGGCGCTGCCGATGACGAAGCCGATGCGCGGCTGCCACGCCGCTCTCTCCGCGCCTCAGGGCCGGCGCCTTCGGCCGCACAGGGCGGCGTCCCCGCATCCGGGCCAGCCCGCGGAGCTCCTGCCGCCGCCGCCGCCGCCCCCCGACTGAGGGGCCGCGACGCCGGCGCCCCCTTTTATACTCCGCACCCCCTTTTCCCGCCACTGCCGCGGTGGGCTCCCCCCGCCTCAAAATCGCCCAGAAGCGCCCGAGGCGGGAACGGCGCAGCCCCACCGGCGCCTCGGAGAAGCTCTTCTAGTGACAAGGAGCAGCGGCCACTCCTGCTGCACTACCTTTATTGTACCTCGTTTACCATGCTCAGCATTTTATTCCCTTTACACCTCTCACGCTTTCCGGACCCCTTTTTAACCAGCAGCGCTGCCCCGACGTTCCCGAGGTGCAGCTCTTTTAGTGACGCGGGGCAGCGGCCACACCTGCTGCTGTACCTTTATTGTACCTCTTTTACCATGCTCAGCATTTCATTCCCTTTACACCTCTCAGCCTTTCCCGTGCTGCTCTTTTTAACCAGCAGCGCTGCCCCGACGCTCCCGCGGTGCAGCTCTTTTAGTCACACGGGGCAGCGGCCACTCCTGCTGCAGTACCTTTATTGTACCTCTTTTACCATGCTCAGCATTTCATTCCCTTTACACCTCTCAGCCTTTCCCGTGCTGCTCTTTTTAACCAGCAGCGCTGCCCCGACGGTCCCGCGGTGCAGCTCTTTTAGTCACACGGGGCAGCGGCCACACCTGCTGCAGTACCTTTACAATATTTCTTAGACCATTGTCAATATTTTATTGCGCTCACACTTCCCAGCCTTTCCCATGCCGCTCTGTTTAACCAGCAGCGCTGCCCCGACCGTCCCGCGGTGCAGCTCTTTTAGTGATGCGGGGCAGCGGCCACACCTGCTGCAGTACCTTTATTGTACCTCGTTTACCATGCTCAGCATTTTATTCCCTTTACACCTCTCACGCTTTCCGGACCCCTTTTTAACCAGCAGCGCTGCCCCGACCGTCCCGCGGTGCAGCTCTTTTAGTCACACGGGGCAGCGGCCACTCCTGCTGCTGTACCTTTACAGTATTTCTTAAACCATTGTCAATATTTTATTGCGCTCACACTTCCCAGCCTTTCCCATGCTGCTCTTTTTAACCAGCAGCGCTGCCCCGACGCTCCCGCCGTGCAGCCCTTTTAGTGACGCGGAGCAGCGGCCACTCCTGCTGCTGTACCTTTATTGTACCTCGTTTACCATGCTCAGCATTTTATTCCCTTTACACCTCTCACGCTTTCCGGACCCCTTTTTAACCAGCAGCGCTGCCCCGACCGTCCCGCGGTGCAGCTCTTTTAGTGATGCGGGGCAGCGGCCACTCCTGCTGCTGTACCTTTACAGTATTTCTTAAACCATTGTCAATATTTTATTGCGCTCACACTTCCCAGCCTTTCCCATGCTGCTCTGTTTAACCAGCAGCGCTGCCCCGACGCTCCCGCGGTGCAGCTCTTTTAGTGACGCGGAGCGGCGGCCACTCCTGCTGCTGTACCTGTATTGTACCTCGTTTACCATGCTCAGCATTTCATTCCCTTTACACCTCTCACGCTTTCCCGTGCCGCTCTTTTTAACCAGCAGCGCTGCCCCGACGCTCCCGCGGTGCAGCTCTTTTAGTGACACGGGGCAGCGGCCACACCTGCTGCTGTACCTTTATTGTACCTCGTTTACCATGCTCAGCATTTTATTCCCTTTACACCTCTCACGCTTTCCGGACCCCTTTTTAGCCAGCAGCGCTGCCCCGACGGTCCCGCGGTGCAGCTCTTTTAGTGATGCGGGGCAGCGGCCACTCCTGCTGCAGTACCTTTACAATATTTCTTAGACCATTGTCAATATTTTATTGCGCTCACACTTCCCAGCCTTTCCCATACTGCTCTGTTTAACCAGCAGCGCTGCCCCGACGCTCCCGCGGTGCAGCTCTTTTAGTGACACGGGGCAGCAGCCACTCCTGCTGCAGTACTTTTAAAGGATTTTCGACCATTTTATTTTATACCCTTCACAGATGCGACCTTTGCCGTGACACCTTTGAAGCAGCACCCCTGCCCCAGGTGCGCCGCGGTGCAGCTCATTTTATCCTGAGGAAGTGGCTACTCCTGCTGCGGTGTTGTTGTTATTTCTCAGACCTTTCTCTATATTTTATTTCCCTCACACCTCCAGTCCTTTTACGTGCCGCACGTTTACCGTCAGCACCACCCCAAAGGTGCCGCGGTGCAGCTGTTTTAGTGAACCCACGCAGCGGCCACAACTGCTGCTGTACCTTTTGAGTATTTCTTAGACCATTCTCAATATTTTATTGCGCTCACACTTCCCAGCCTTTCCGTGCTGCTCTTTTTAACCAGCAGCGCTGCCCCGACGCTCCCGCGGTGCAGCTCTTTTAGTCACACGGGGCAGCGGCCACACCTGCTGCTGTACCTTTATTGTACCTCGTTTACCATGCTCAGCATTTCATTCCCTTTACACCTCTCACGCTTTCCGGACCCCTTTTTAACCAGCAGCGCTGCCCCGACCGTCCCGCGGTGCAGCTCTTTTAGTGACGCGGGGCAGCGGCCACACCTGCTGCAGTACCTTTATTGTACCTCGTTTACCATGCTCAGCATTTTATTCCCTTTACACCTCTCACGCTTTCCGGACCCCTTTTTAACCAGCAGCGCTGCCCCGACGCTCCCGCGGTGCAGCTCTTTTAGTGATGCGGGGCAGCGGCCACTCCTGCTGCAGTACCTTTACAATATTTCTTAGACCATTGTCAATATTTTATTGCGCTCACACTTCCCAGCCTTTCCCATGCTGCTCTGTTTAACCAGCAGCGCTGCCCCGACGGTCCCGCGGTGCAGCTCTTTTAGTGATGCGGGGCAGCGGCCACTCCTGCTGCAGTACCTTTACAATATTTCTTAGACCACTGTCAATATTTTATTCCGCTCACACTTCCCGGCCTTTCCGTGCTGCTCTTTTTAACCAGCAGCGCTGCCCCGACCGTCCCGCGGTGCAGCTCTTTTAGTGATGCGGGGCAGCGGCCACTCCTGCTGCAGTATCTTTATTGTACCTCTTTTACCATGCTCAGCATTTCATTCCCTTTACACCTCTCAGCCTTTCCCGTGCCGCTCTTTTTAACCAGCAGCGCTGCCCCGACGCTCCCGCGGTGCAGCTCTTTTAGTCACACGGGGCAGCGCCCTCACCTGCTGCTGTACCTTTATTGTACCTCGCTTACCATGCTCAGCATTTTATTCCCTTTACACCTCTCACGCTTTCCGGACCCCTTTTTAACCAGCAGCACTGCCCCGACGCTCCCGCGGTGCAGCTCCCTTAGTGACACGGGGCAGCGGCCGAGAGCCCTCTAGGTGCGACTCCTCTATAGCACTTTACCGTTTTCTATTTTATTTCATTGGCATCTCGCGCGTTGCGCCGGGCGCCTCATTCGGGGACATGCGCCGGCTCCCACAGCGCCCCGCCCGCCGCCGCTCCCCGGGGGCCTCCCCGCTGCTCTCGGGAGATCGCACACCGCACGCGGCCCAAGCCCCGTCTCGCCGACGGCACTCACCACCCGCCGCCCGCCGCCGCGTTCTCCCGCTCCCTACCGGCACGAAGCGGCGCTGCCGATGACGGAGCCGATGCGCGGCTGCCACGCCGCTCTCTCCGCGCCTCAGGGCCGGCGCCTTCGGCCGCACAGGGCGGCGTCCCCGCATCCGGGCCAGCCCGCGGAGCTCCTGCCGCCGCCACCGCCGCCCCCCGACTGAGGGGCCGCGACGCCGGCGCCCCCTTTTATACTCCGCACCCCCTTTTCCCGCCACTGCCGCGGTGGGCTCCCCCCGCCTCAAAATCGCCCAGAAGCGCCCGAGGCGGGAACGGCGCAGCCCCACCGGCGCCTCGGAGAAGCTCTTCTAGTGACAAGGAGCAGCGGCCACTCCTGCTGCAGTACCTTTATTGTACCTCGTTTACCATGCTCAGCATTTTATTCCCTTTACACCTCTCACGCTTTCCGGACCCCTTTTTAACCAGCAGCGCTGCCCCGACGGTCCCGCGGTGCAGCTCTTTTAGTGATGCGGGGCAGCGGCCACACCTGCTGCTGTACCTTTATTGTACCTCGTTTACCATGCTCAGCATTTCATTCCCTTTACACCTCTCAGCCTTTCCCGTGCCGCTCTTTTTAACCAGCAGCGCTGCCCCGACGGTCCCGCGGTGCAGCGCTTTTAGTGATGCGGGGCAGCGGCCACTCCTGCAGCAGTATCTTTATTGTACCTCTTTTACCATGCTCAGCATTTCATTCCCTTTACACCTCTCACGCTTTCCGGACCCCTTTTTAACCAGCAGCGCTGCCCCGACGCTCCCGCGGTGCAGCTCTTTTAGTGATGCGGGGCAGCGGCCACTCCTGCTGCTGTACCTTTTCAATATTTCTTAGACCATTGTCAATATTTTATTGCGCTCACACTTCCCAGCCTTTCCCATGCTGCTCTGTTTAACCAGCAGCGCTGCCCCGACGCTCCCGAGGTGCAGCTCTTTTAGTGACGCGGGGCAGCGGCCACACCTGCTGCACTACCTTTATTGTACCTCGTTTACCATGCTCAGCATTTCATTCCCTTTACACCTCTCACGCTTTCCGGACCCCTTTTTAACCAGCAGCACTGCCCCGATGCTCCCGCGGTGCAGCTCTTTTAGTGATGCGGGGCAGCGGCCACACCTGCTGCTGTACCTTTATTGTACCTCTTTTACCATGCTCAGCATTTCATTCCCTTTACACCTCTCACGCTTTCCCGTGCCGCTCTTTTTAACCAGCAGCGCTGCCCCGACGCTCCCGCGGTGCAGCTCTTTTAGTGATGCGGGGCAGCGGCCACTCCTGCTGCAGTACCTTTACAATATTTCTTAGACCGTTGTCAATATTTTATTGCGCTCACACTTCCCAGCCTTTCCCATGCTGCTCTGTTTAACCAGCAGCGCTGCCCCGACGCTCCCGCGGTGCAGCTCTTTTAGTGATGCGGGGCAGCGGCCACTCCTGCTGCTGTACCTTTATTGTACCTCGTTTACCATGCTCAGCATTTCATTCCCTTTACACCTCTCAGCCTTTCCCGTGCCGCTCTTTTTAACCAACAGCGCTGCCCCGACGCTCCCGCGGTGCAGCTCTTTTAGTCACACGGGGCAGCGGCCACTCCTGCTGCTGTACCTTTACAGTATTTCTTAAACCATTGTCAATATTTTATTGCGCTCACACTTCCCAGCCTTTCCCATGCTGCTCTGTTTAACCAGCAGCGCTGCCCCGACGCTCCCGCGGTGCAGCTCTTTTAGTGACGCGGAGCAGCGGCCACTCCTGCTGCTGTACCTTTTTTGTACCTCGTTTACCATGCTCAGCATTTTATTCCCTTTACACCTCTCACGCTTTCCGGACCCCTTTTTAACCAGCAGCGCTGCCCCGACCGTCCCGCGGTGCAGCTCTTTTAGTGATGCGGGGCAGCGGCCACTCCTGCTGCAGTACCTTTACAATATTTCTTAGACCATTGTCAATATTTTATTGCGCTCACACTTCCCAGCCTTTCCCATACTGCTCTGTTTAACCAGCAGCGCTGCCCCGACGCTCCCGCGGTGCAGCTCTTTTAGTGATGCGGGGCAGCGGCCACTCCTGCTGCTGTACCTTTTCAATATTTCTTAGACCATTGTCAATATTTTATTGCGCTCACACTTCCCAGCCTTTCCCATGCTGCTCTGTTTAACCAGCAGCGCTGCCCCGACGCTCCCGAGGTGCAGCTCTTTTAGTGATGCGGGGCAGCGGCCACACCTGCTGCACTACCTTTATTGTACCTCGTTTACCATGCTCAGCATTTCATTCCCTTTACACCTCTCAGCCTTTCCCGTGCTGCTCTTTTTAACCAGCAGCGCTGCCCCGACGGTCCCGCGGTGCAGCTCTTTTAGTGATGCGGGGCAGCGGCCACTCCTGCTGCTGTACCTTTATTGTACCTCGTTTACCAAGCTCAGCATTTCATTCCCTTTACACCTCTCACGCTTTCCGGACCCCTTTTTAACCAGCAGCGCTGCCCCGACGCTCCCGCGGTGCAGCTCTTTTAGTGACACGGGGCAGCGGCCACACCTGCTGCAGTATCTTTATTGTAGTTCTTTTACCATGCTCAGCATTTCATTCCCTTTACACCTCTCACGCTTTCCGGACTACTTTTTAACCAGCAGCGCTGCCCCGACCGTCCCGCGGTGCAGCTCTTTTAGTGATGCGGGGCAGCGGCCACTCCTGCTGCAGTACCTTTACAATATTTCTTAGACCGTTGTCAATATTTTATTGCGCTCACACTTCCCAGCCTTTCCCATGCTGCTCTGTTTAACCAGCAGCGCTGCCCCGACGCTCCCGCGGTGCAGCTCTTTTAGTCACAGGGGGCAGCGGCCACTCCTGCTGCTGTACCTTTATTGTACCTCGTTTACCATGCTCAGCATTTCATTCCCTTTACACCTCTCAGCCTTTCCCGTGCCGCTCTTTTTAACCAGCAGCGCTGCCCCGACGCTCCCGCGGTGCAGCTCTTTTAGTGATGCGGGGCAGCGGCCACTCCTGCTGCTGTACCTTTACAGTATTTGTTAAACCATTGTCAATATTTTATTGCGCTCACACTTCCCAGCCTTTCCCATGCTGCTCTTTTTAACCAGCAGCGCTGCCCCGACGGTCCCGCGGTGCAGCTCTTTTAGTGACGCGGAGCAGCGGCCACTCCTGCTGCTGTACCTTTATTGTACCTCGTTTACCATGCTCAGCATTTCATTCCCTTTACACCTCTCACGCTTTCCGGACCCCTTTTTAACCAGCAGCGCTGCCCCGACCGTCCCGCGGTGCAGCTCTTTTAGTGATGCGGGGCAGCGGCCACTCCTGCTGCTGTACCTTTATTGTACCTCGTTTACCATGCTCAGCATTTTATTCCCTTTACACCTCTCACGCTTTCCGGACCCCTTTTTAGCCAGCAGCGCTGCCCCGACGGTCCCGCGGTGCAGCTCTTTTAGTGATGCGGGGCAGCGGCCACTCCTGCTGCAGTACCTTTATTGTACCTCTTTTACCATGCTCAGCATTTCATTCCCTTTACACCTCTCACGCTTTCCGGACCCCTTTTTAGCCAGCAGCGCTGCCCCGACCGTCCCGAGGTGCAGCTCTTTTAGTGATGCGGGGCAGCGGCCACTCCTGCTGCAGTACCTTTACAATATTTCTTAGACCATTGTCAATACTTTATTGCGCTGACGTTTCCCAGCCTTTCCCGTGCCGCTCTTTTTAACCAGCAGCGCTGCCCCGACGCTCCCGCGGTGCAGCTCCCTTAGTGACACGGGGCAGGGGCCGAGAGCCCTCTAGGTGCGGCTCCTCTATAGCACTTTACCGTTTTCTATTTTATTTCATTGGCACCTCGCGCGTTGCGCCGGGCGCCTCATTCGGGGACATGCGCCGGCTCCCACAGCGCCCCGCCCGCCGCCGCTCCCCGGGGGCCTCCCCGCTGCTCTCGGGAGATCGCACACCGCACGCGGCCCAAGCCCCGTCTCGCCGACGGCACTCACCACCCGCCGCCCGCCGCCGCGTTCTCCCGCTCCCTACCGGCACGAAGCGGCGCTGCCGATGACGGAGCCGATGCGCGGCTGCCACGCCGCTCTCTCCGCGCCTCAGGGCCGGCGCCTTCGGCCGCACACGGCGGCGTCCCCGCATCCGGGCCAGCCCGCGGAGCTCCTGCCGCCGCCGCCGCCGCCCCCCGACTGAGGGGCCGCGACGCCGGCGCCCCCTTTTATACTCCGCACCCCCTTTTCCCGCCACTGCCGCGGTGGGCTCCCCCCGCCTCAAAATCGCTCAGAAGCGCCCGAGGCGGGAACGGCGCAGCCCCACCGGCGCCTCGGAGAAGCTCTTCTAGTGACAAGGAGCAGCGGCCACCCCTCCTGCAGTACCTTTATTGTACCTCGTTTACCATGCTCAGCATTTTATTCCCTTGACACCTCTCACGCTTTCCGGACCCCTTTTTAACCAGCAGCGCTGCCCCGACGCTCCCGCGGTGCAGCTCTTTTAGTGACACGTGGCAGCGGCCACACCTGCTGCAGTACCTTTATTGTACCTCTTTTACCATGCTCAGCATTTCATTCCCTTTACACCTCTCACGCTTTCCAGTGCCGCTCTTTTTAACCAGCAGCGCTGCCCCGACGGTCCCGCGGTGCAGCTCTTTTAGTGATGCGGAGCAGCGGCCACACCTGCTGCTGTACCTTTTTTGTACCTCGTTTACCATGCTCAGCATTTTATTCCCTTTACACCTCTCACGCTTTCCGGACCCCTTTTTAACCAGCAGCGCTGCCCCGACGCTCCCGCGGTGCAGCTCTTTTAGTGATGCGGGGCAGCGGCCACTCCTGCTGCTGTACCTGTATTGTACCTCGTTTACCATGCTCAGCATTTCATTCCCTTTACACCTCTCAGCCTTTCCCGTGCCGCTCTGTTTAACCAGCAGAGCTGCCCCGACGGTCCCGCGGTGCAGCTCTTTTAGTGATGCGGGGCAGCGGCCACTCCTGCTGCAGTACCTTTACAATATTTCTTAGACCATTGTCAATATTTTATTGCGCTCACACTTCCCAGCCTTTCCCATACTGCTCTGTTTAACCAGCAGCGCTGCCCCGACGCTCCCGCGGTGCAGCTCTTTTAGTGACACGGGGCAGCAGCCACTCCTGCTGCAGTACTTTTAAAGGATTTTCGACCATTTTATTTTATACCCTTCACAGATGCGACCTTTGCCGTGACACCTTTGAAGCAGCACCCCTGCCCCAGGTGCGCCGCGGTGCAGCTCATTTTATCCTGAGGAAGTGGCTACTCCTGCTGCGGTGTTGTTGTTATTTCTCAGACCTTTCTCTATATTTTATTTCCCTCACACCTCCAGTCCTTTTACGTGCCGCACGTTTACCGTCAGCACCACCCCAAAGGTGCCGCGGTGCAGCTGTTTTAGTGAACCCACGCAGCGGCCACAACTGCTGCTGTACCTTTTGAGTATTTCTTAGACCATTCTCAATATTTTATTGCGCTCACACTTCCCAGCCTTTCCGTGCTGCTCTTTTTAACCAGCAGCGCTGCCCCGACGCTCCCGCGGTGCAGCTCTTTTAGTGACACGGGGCAGCGGCCACTCCTGCTGCTGTACCTTTATTGTACCTCGTTTACCATGCTCAGCATTTCATTCCCTTTACACCTCTCACGCTTTCCGGACCCCTTTTTAACCAGCAGCGCTGCCCCGACCGTCCCGCGGTGCAGCTCTTTTAGTGATGCGGGGCAGCGGCCACTCCTGCTGCAGTATCTTTATTGTACCTCTTTTACCATGCTCAGCATTTCATTCCCTTTACACCTCTCACGCTTTCCAGTGCCGCTCTTTTTAACCAGCAGCGCTGCCCCGACGCTCCCGCAGTGCAGCTCTTTTAGTGATGCGGAGCAGCGGCCACACCTGCTGCTGTACCTTTATTGTACCTCGTTTACCATGCTCAGCATTTTATTCCCTTTACACCTCTCACGCTTTCCGGACCCCTTTTTAACCAGCAGCGCTGCCCCGACGCTCCCGAGATGCAGCTCTTTTAGTGATGCGGGGCAGCGGCCACTCCTGCTGCTATACCTTTTCAATATTTCTTAAACCATTGTCAATATTTTATTGCGCTCACACTTCCCAGCCTTTCCCGTGCCGCTCTGTTTAACCAGCAGCGCTGCCCCGACGCTCCCGCGGTGCAGCTCTTTTAGTCACAGGGGGCAGCGGCCACACCTGCTGCCGTACCTTTATTGTACCTCGTTTACCATGCTCAGCATTTCATTCCCTTTACACCTCTCACGCTTTCCCGTGCCGCTCTTTTTAACCAGCAGCGCTGCCCCGACGCTCCCGCGGTGCAGCTCTTTTAGTCACACGGGGCAGCGGCCACTCCTGCTGCTGTACCTTTATTGTACCTCGTTTACAATGCTCAGCATTTTATTCCCTTTACACCTCTCAGCCTTTCCCGTGCCGCTCTTTTTAACCAGCAGCGCTGCCCCGACGCTCCCGCGGTGCAGCTCTTTTAGTCACACGGGGCAGCGGCCACACCTGCTGCTGTACCTTTATTGTACCTCGTTTACCATGCTCAGCATTTCATTCCCTTTACACCTCTCACGCTTTCCGGACCCCTTTTTAACCAGCAGCGCTGCCCCGACCGTCCCGCGGTGCAGCTCTTTTAGTGATGCGGGGCAGCGGCCACTCCTGCTGCAGTACCTTTACAATATTTCTTAGACCATTGTCAATACTTTATTGCGCTGACGTTTCCCAGCCTTTCCCGTGCCGCTCTTTTTAACCAGCAGCGCTGCCCCGACGCTCCCGCGGTGCAGCTCCCTTAGTGACACGGGGCAGGGGCCGAGAGCCCTCTAGGTGCGGCTCCTCTATAGCACTTTACCGTTTTCTATTTTATTTCATTGGCACCTCGCGCGTTGCGCCGGGCGCCTCATTCGGGGACATGCGCCGGCTCCCACAGCGCCCCGCCCGCCGCCGCTCCCCGGGGGCCTCCCCGCTGCTCTCGGGAGATCGCACACCGCACGCGGCCCAAGCCCCGTCTCGCCGACGGCACTCACCACCCGCCGCCCGCCGCCGCGTTCTCCCGCTCCCTACCGGCACGAAGCGGCGCTGCCGATGACGGAGCCGATGCGCGGCTGCCACGCCGCTCTCTCCGCGCCTCAGGGCCGGCGCCTTCGGCCGCACACGGCGGCGTCCCCGCATCCGGGCCAGCCCGCGGAGCTCCTGCCGCCGCCGCCGCCGCCCCCCGACTGAGGGGCCGCGACGCCGGCGCCCCCTTTTATACTCCGCACCCCCTTTTCCCGCCACTGCCGCGGTGGGCTCCCCCCGCCTCAAAATCGCCCAGAAGCGCCCGAGGCGGGAACGGCGCAGCCCCACCGGCGCCTCGGAGAAGCTCTTCTAGTGACAAGGAGCAGCGGCCACTCCTGCTGCAGTACCTTTATTGTACCTCGTTTACCATGCTCAGCATTTTATTCCCTTTACACCTCTCACGCTTTCCGGACCCCTTTTTAACCAGCAGCGCTGCCCCGACGCTCCCGCGGTGCAGCGCTTTTAGTGATGCGGGGCAGCGGCCACTCCTGCAGCAGTATCTTTATTGTACCTCTTTTACCATGCTCAGCATTTCATTCCCTTTACACCTCTCACGCTTTCCGGACCCCTTTTAAGCCGGCAGCACTGCCCCGACGCTCCCGAGGTGCAGCTCTTTTAGTGATGCGGGGCAGCGGCCACACCTGCTGCAGTACCTTTATTGTACCTCTTTTACCATGCTCAGCATTTCATTCCCTTTACACCTCTCACGCTTTCCAGTGCCGCTCTTTTTAACCAGCAGCGCTGCCCCGACGGTCCCGCGGTGCAGCTCTTTTAGTGATGCGGAGCAGCGGCCACACCTGCTGCTGTACCTTTATTGTACCTCGTTTACCATGCTCAGCATTTTATTCCCTTTACACCTCTCACGCTTTCCGGACCCCTTTTTAACCAGCAGCGCTGCCCCGACGCTCCCGCGGTGCAGCTCTTTTAGTGATGCGGGGCAGCGGCCACTCCTGCTGCAGTACCTTTACAATATTTCTTAGACCATTGTCAATATTTTATTCCGCTCACACTTCCCAGCCTTTCCCGTGCCGCTCTTTTTAACCAGCAGCGCTGCCCCGACGGTCCCGCGGTGCAGCTCTTTTAGTGATGCGGGGCAGCGGCCACTCCTGCTGCTGTACCTGTATTGTACCTCGTTTACCATGCTCAGCATTTCATTCCCTTTACACCTCTCAGCCTTTCCCGTGCCGCTCTGTTTAACCAGCAGCCCTGCCCCGACGCTCCCGCGGTGCAGCTCTTTTAGTCACACGGGGCAGCGGCCACACCTGCTGCTGTACCTTTATTGTACCTCGTTTACCATGCTCAGCATTTTATTCCCTTTACACCTCTCACGCTTTCCGGACCCCTTTTTAACCAGCAGAGCTGCCCCGATGGTCCCGCGGTGCAGCTCTTTTAGTGATGCGGGGCAGCGGCCACTCCTGCTGCAGTACCTTTACAATATTTCTTAGACCATTGTCAATACTTTATTGCGCTGACGTTTCCCAGCCTTTCCCGTGCCGCTCTTTTTAACCAGCAGCGCTGCCCCGACGCTCCCGCGGTGCAGCTCCCTTAGTGACACGGGGCAGGGGCCGAGAGCCCTCTAGGTGCGGCTCCTCTATAGCACTTTACCGTTTTCTATTTTATTTCATTGGCACCTCGCGCGTTGCGCCGGGCGCCTCATTCGGGGACATGCGCCGGCTCCCACAGCGCCCCGCCCGCCGCCGCTCCCCGGGGGCCTCCCCGCTGCTCTCGGGAGATCGCACACCGCACGCGGCCCAAGCCCCGTCTCGCCGACGGCACTCACCACCCGCCGCCCGCCGCCGCGTTCTCCCGCTCCCTACCGGCACGAAGCGGCGCTGCCGATGACGGAGCCGATGCGCGGCTGCCACGCCGCTCTCTCCGCGCCTCAGGGCCGGCGCCTTCGGCCGCACACGGCGGCGTCCCCGCATCCGGGCCAGCCCGCGGAGCTCCTGCCGCCGCCGCCGCCGCCCCCCGACTGAGGGGCCGCGACGCCGGCGCCCCCTTTTATACTCCGCACCCCCTTTTCCCGCCACTGCCGCGGTGGGCTCCCCCCGCCTCAAAATCGCCCAGAAGCGCCCGAGGCGGGAACGGCGCAGCCCCACCGGCGCCTCGGAGAAGCTCTTCTAGTGACAAGGAGCAGCGGCCACTCCTGCTGCAGTACCTTTATTGTACCTCGTTTACCATGCTCAGCATTTTATTCCCTTTACACCTCTCAGCCTTTCCCGTGCCGCTCTTTTTAACCAGCGGCGCTGCCCCGACGTTCCCGAGGTGCAGCTCTTTTAGTGATGCGGAGCAGCGGCCACACCTGCTGCTGTACCTTTATTGTACCTCGTTTACCATGCTCAGCATTTCATTCCCTTTACACCTCTCACGCTTTCCGGACCCCTTTTTAACCAGCAGAGCTGCCCCGACGGTCCCGCGGTGCAGCTCTTGTAGTGATGCGGGGCAGCGGCCACTCCTGCTGCAGTACTTTTAAAGGATTTTCGACCATTTTATTTTATACCCTTCACAGATGCGACCTTTGCCGTGACACCTTTGAAGCAGCGCCCCTGCCCCAGGTGCGCCGCGGTGCAGCTCATTTTATCCTGAGGAAGTGGCTACTCCTGCTGCGGTGTTGTTATTATTTCTCAGACCTTTCTCTATATTTTATTTCCCTCACACCTCCAGTCCTTTTACGTGCCGCACGTTTACCGTCAGCACCACCCCAAAGGTGCCGCGGTGCAGCTGTTTTAGTGAACCCACGCAGCGGCCACTCCTGCTGCTGTAAATTTTGAGTATTTCTTAGACCATTCTCAATATTTTATTGCGCTCACACTTCCCAGCCTTTCCGTGCTGCTCTTTTTAACCAGCAGCGCTGCCCCGACGCTCCCGCGGTGCAGCTCTTTTAGTGATGCGGGGCAGCGGCCACTCCTGCTGCAGTACCTTTATTGTACCTCGTTTACCATGCTCAGCATTTCATTCCCTTTACACCTCTCACGCTTTCCGGACCCCTTTTTAACCAGCAGCGCTGCCCCGACGCTCCCGCGGTGCAGCTCTTTTAGTGATGCGGGGCAGCGGCCACTCCTGCTGCAGTACCTTTATTGTACCTCGTTTACCATGCTCAGAATTTCATTCCCTTTACACCTCTCACGCTTTCCGGACCCCTTTTTAACCAGCAGCGCTGCCCCGACGCTCCCGCGGTGCAGCGCTTTTAGTGATGCGGGGCAGCGGCCACTCCTGCAGCAGTATCTTTATTGTACCTCTTTTACCATGCTCAGCATTTCATTCCCTTTACACCTCTCACGCTTTCCGGACCCCTTTTTAGCCAGCAGCGCTGCCCCGACCGTCCCGCGGTGCAGCTCTTTTAGTGACACGGGGCAGCGGCCACTCCTGCTGCTGTACCTTTATTGTACCTCGTTTACAATGCTCAGCATTTTATTCCCTTTACACCTCTCAGCCTTTCCCGTGCCGCTCTTTTTAACCAGCAGCGCTGCCCCGACGCTCCCGAGGTGCAGCTCTTTTAGTCACACGGGGCAGCGGCCACTCCTGCTGCAGTACCTTTACAGTATTTCTTAAACCATTGTCAATATTTTATTGCGCTCACACTTCCAGGCCTTTCCCATGCTGCTCTTTTTAACCAGCAGCGCTGCCCCGACGCTCCCGAGGTGCAGCTCTTTTAGTGACGCGGAGCAGCGGCCACTCCTGCTGCAGTACCTTTACAATATTTCTTAGACCATTCTCAATATTTTATTGCGCTCACACTTCCCAGCCTTTCCGTGCTGCTCTTTTTAACCAGCAGCGCTGCCCCGACGCTCCCGCGGTGCAGCTCTTTTAGTGATGCGGGGCAGCGGCCACTCCTGCAGCAGTATCTTTATTGTACCTCGTTTACCATGCTCAGCATTTCATTCCCTTTACACCTCTCAGCCTTTCCCGTGCCGCTCTTTTTAACCAGCAGCGCTGCCCCGACGCTCCCGCGGTGCAGCTCTTTTAGTCACACGGGGCAGCGGCCACACCTGCTGCTGTACCTTTATTGTACCTCGTTTACCATGCTCAGCATTTTATTCCCTTTACACCTCTCACGCTTTCCGGACCCCTTTTTAACCAGCAGCGCTGCCCCGACCGTCCCGCGGTGCAGCTCTTTTAGTGATGCGGGGCAGCGGTCACTCCTGCTGCAGTACCTTTACAATATTTCTTAGAGCATTGTCAATACTTTATTGCGCTGACGTTTCCCAGCCTTTCCCGTGCCGCTCTTTTTAACCAGCAGCGCTGCCCCGACGCTCCCGCGGTGCAGCGCTTTTAGTGATGCGGGGCAGCGGCCACTCCTGCAGCAGTATCTTTATTGTACCTCTTTTACCATGCTCAGCATTTCATTCCCTTTACACCTCTCACGCTTTCCGGACCCCTTTTAAGCCGGCAGCACTGCCCCGACGCTCCCGCGGTGCAGCTCTTTTAGTGACGCGGGGCAGCGGCCACACCTGCTGCAGTACCTTTATTGTACCTCGTTTACCATGCTCAGCATTTCATTCCCTTTACACCTCTCAGCCTTTCCCGTGCCGCTCTTTTTAACCAGCAGCGCTGCCCCGACGCTCCCGAGGTGCAGCTCTTTTAGTCACACGGGGCAGCGGCCACTCCTGCTGCTGTACCTTTACAGTATTTCTTAAACCATTGTCAATATTTTATTGCGCTCACACTTCCCAGCCTTTCCCATGCTGCTCTTTTTAACCAGCAGCGCTGCCCCGACGCTCCCGCGGTGCAGCTCTTTTAGTGATGCGGGGCAGCGGCCACACCTGCTGCTGTACCTTTATTGTACCTCGTTTACCATGCTCAGCATTTCATTCCCTTTACACCTCTCAGCCTTTCCCGTGCCGCACTTTTTAACCAGCAGCGCTGCCCCGACGGTCCCGCGGTGCAGCTCTTTTAGTCACACGGGGCAGCGGCCACACCTGCTGCAGTACCTTTATTGTACCTCGTTTACCATGCTCAGCATTTCATTCCCTTTACACCTCTCAGCCTTTCCCGTGCCGCTCTTTTTAACCAGCAGCGCTGCCCCGACGGTCCCGCGGTGCAGCTCTTTTAGTGACGCGGGGCAGCGGCCACACCTGCTGCAGTACCTTTATTGTACCTCGTTTACCATGCTCAGCATTTCATTCCCTTTACACCTCTCACGCTTTCCGGACCCCTTTTTAACCAGCAGCACTGCCCCGACGCTCCCGCGGTGCAGCTCTTTTAGTGACACGGGGCAGCGGCTACACCTGCTGCTGTACCTTTATTGTACCTCGTTTACCATGCTCAGCATTTCATTCCCTTTACACCTCTCACGCTTTCCGGACCCCTTTTTAACCAGCAGCGCTGCCCCGACGGTCCCGCGGTGCAGCTCTTTTAGTGATGCGGGGCAGCGGCCACACCTGCTGCTGTACCTTTATTGTACCTCGTTTACCATGCTCAGCATTTCATTCCCTTTACACCTCTCAGCCTTTCCCGTGCCGCTCTTTTTAACCAGCAGCGCTGCCCCGACGCTCCCGCGGTGCAGCTCTTTTAGTCACACGGGGCAGCGGCCACACCTGCTGCACTACCTTTATTGTACCTCGTTTACCATGCTCAGCATTTCATTCCCTTTACACCTCTCACGCTTTCCGGACCCCTTTTTAACCAGCAGCACTGCCCCGACGCTCCCGCGGTGCAGCTCTTTTAGTGATGCGGGGCAGCGGCCACACCTGCTGCAGTACCTTTATTGTACCTCTTTTACCATGCTCAGCATTTCATTCCCTTTACACCTCTCACGCTTTCCGGACCCCTTTTTAGCCAGCAGCGCTGCCCCGACGGTCCCGCGGTGCAGCTCTTTTAGTGATGCGGAGCAGCGGCCACACCTGCTGCAGTACCTTTATTGTACCTCGTTTACCATGCTCAGCATTTTATTCCCTTTACACCTCTCACGCTTTCCCGTGCCGCTCCTTTTAACCAGCAGCGCTGCCCCGACGCTCCCGCGGTGCAGCTCTTTTAGTGACACGGGGCAGCGGCCACACCTGGTGCAGTACCTTTACAGTATTTCTTAGACCATTGTCAATATTTTATTGCGCTCACACTTCCAGGCCTTTCCCATGCTGCTCTGTTTAACCAGCAGCGCTGCCCCGACGCTCCCGCGGTGCAGCCCTTTTAGTCACACGGGGCAGCGGCCACACCTGCTGCTGTACCTTTATTGTACCTCGTTTACCATGCTCAGCATTTCATTCCCTTTACACCTCTCAGCCTTTCCCGTGCCGCTCTTTTTAACCAGCAGCGCTGCGCCGACGGTCCCGCGGTGCAGCTCTTTTAGTCACACGGGGCAGCGGCCACACCTGCTGCACTACCTTTATTGTACCTCGTTTACCATGCTCAGCATTTCATTCCCTTTACACCTCTCACGCTTTCCGGACCCCTTTTTAACCAGCAGCACTGCCCCGACGGTCCCGCGGTGCAGCTCTTTTAGTGATGCGGGGCAGCGGCCACTCCTGCTGCTGTACCTTTATTGTACCTCTTTTACCATGCTCAGCATTTCATTCCCTTTACACCTCTCAGCCTTTCCCATGCTGCTCTGTTTAACCAGCAGCGCTGCCCCGACGCTCCCGCGGTGCAGCTCTTTTAGTGATGCGGGGCAGCGGCCACTCCTGCTGCAGTATCTTTATTGAACCTCTTTTACCATGCTCAGCATTTTATTCCCTTTACACCTTTCACGCATTCCGGACCCCTTTTTAACCTGCAGCGCTGCCCCGACCGTCCCGCGGTGCAGCTCTTTTAGTGACGCGGGGCAGCGGCCACACCTGCTGCAGTACCTTTATTGTACCTCGTTTACCATGCTCAGCATTTTATTCCCTTTACACCTCTCAGCCTTTCCCGTGCCGCTCTTTTTAACCAGCAGCGCTGCCCCGACGCTCCCGCGGTGCAGCTCTTTTAGTGACACGGGGCAGCGGCCACACCTGCTGCTGTACCTTTATTGTACCTCGTTTACCATGCTCAGCATTTTATTCCCTTTACACCTCTCACGCTTTCCGGACCCCTTTTTAACCAGCAGCGCTGCCCCGACGGTCCCGCGGTGCAGCTCTTTTAGTGACGCGGGGCAGCGGCCACTCCTGCTGCAGTATCTTTATTGTACCTCTTTTACCATGCTCAGCATTTCATTCCCTTTACACCTCTCAGCCTTTCCCGTGCCGCTCTTTTTCAACAGCAGCGCTGCCCCGACGCTCCCGCGGTGCAGCTCTTTTAGTGATGCGGGGCAGCGGCCACACCTGCTGCAGTACCTTTATTGTACCTCGTTTACCATGCTCAGCATTTTATTCCCTTTACACCTCTCACGCTTTCCGGACCCCTTTTTAACCAGCAGCGCTGCCCCGACCGTCCCGCGGTGCAGCTCTTTTAGTGATGCGGGGCAGCGGCCACACCTGCTGCTGTACCTTTATTGTACCTCGTTTACCATGCTCAGCATTTCATTCCCTTTACACCTCTCACGCTTTCCGGACCCCTTTTTAACCAGCAGCGCTGCCCCGACCGTCCCGCGGTGCAGCTCTTTTAGTGATGCGGGGCAGCGGCCACTCCTGCTGCAGTACCTTTTCAATATTTCTTAGACCATTTTCAATATTTTATTGCGCTCACACTTCCCAGCCTTTCCCATGCTGCTCTGTTTAACCAGCAGCGCTGCCCCGATGCTCCCGAGGTGCAGCTCTTTTAGTGATGCGGGGCAGCGGCCACACCTGCTGCAGTACCTTTATTGTACCTCGTTTACCATGCTCAGCATTTCATTCCCTTTACACCTCTCAGCCTTTCCCGTGCTGCTCTTTTTAACCAGCAGCGCTGCCCCGACGCTCCCGCGGTGCAGCTCTTTTAGTGACACGGGGCAGCGGCTACACCTGCTGCTGTACCTTTATTGTACCTCGTTTACCATGCTCAGCATTTCATTCCCTTTACACCTCTCACGCTTTCCGGACCCCTTTTTAACCAGCAGCGCTGCCCCGACGCTCCCGCGGTGCAGCTCTTTTAGTGACGCGGAGCAGCGGCCACTCCTGCTGCTGTACCTTTATTGTACCTCGTTTACCATGCTCAGCATTTTATTCCCTTTACACCTCTCACGCTTTCCGGACCACTTTTTAACCAGCAGCGCTGCCCCGACCGTCCCGCGGTGCAGCTCTTTTAGTGATGCGGGGCAGCGGCCACTCCTGCTGCTGTACCTTTACAATATTTCTTAGACCATTGTAAATATTTTATTCCGCTCACACTTCCCAGCCTTTCCGTGCTGCTCTTTTTAACCAGCAGCGCTGCCCCGACGGTCCCGCGGTGCAGCTCTTTTAGTGATGCGGGGCAGCGGCCACACCTGCTGCAGTATCTTTATTGTACCTCGTTTACCATGCTCAGCATTTCATTCCCTTTACACCTCTTAGCCTTTCCCGTGCCGCTCTTTTTAACCAGCAGCGCTGCCCCGACGCTCCCGCGGTGCAGCTCTTTTAGTGACGCGGGGCAGCGGCCACACCTGCTGCTGTACCTTTATTGTACCTCGTTTACCATGCTCAGCATTTCATTCCCTTTACACCTCTCACGCTTTCCGGACCCCTTTTTAACCAGCAGCACTGCCCCGACGCTCCCGCGGTGCAGCTCTTTTAGTGACACGGGGCAGCTACACCTGCTGCTGTACCTTTATTGTACCTCGTTTACCATGCTCAGCATTTTATTCCCTTTACACCTCTCAGCCTTTCCCGTGCCGCTCTTTTTAACCAGCAGCGCTGCCCCGACGCTCCCGCGGTGCAGCTCTTTTAGTGACACGGGGCAGCTACACCTGCTGCAGTACCTTTATTGTACCTCGTTTACCATGCTCAGCATTTCATTCCCTTTACACCTCTCACGCTTTCCGGACCCCTTTTTAACCAGCAGCACTGCCCCGACGCTCCCGCGGTGCAGCTCTTTTAGTGACACGGGGCAGCTACACCTGCTGCTGTACCTTTATTGTACCTCTTTTACCATGCTCAGCATTTCATTCCCTTTACACCTCTCAGCCTTTCCCGTGCCGCTCTTTTTAACCAGCAGCGCTGCCCCGACGCTCCCGCGGTGCAGCTCTTTTAGTCACACGGGGCAGCGGCCACACCTGCTGCAGTACCTTTATTGTACCTCGTTTACCATGCTCAGCATTTCATTCCCTTTACACCTCTCACGCTTTCCGGACCCCTTTTTAACCAGCAGCGCTGCCCCGACCGTCCCGCGGTGCAGCTCTTTTAGTGATGCGGGGCAGCGGCCACTCCTGCTGCAGTACCTTTTCAATATTTCTTAGACCATTTTCAATATTTTATTGCGCTCACACTTCCCAGCCTTTCCCATGCTGCTCTGTTTAACCAGCAGCGCTGCCCCGATGCTCCCGCGGTGCAGCTCTTTTAGTGATGCGGGGCAGCGGCCACACCTGCTGCAGTACCTTTATTGTACCTCGTTTACCATGCTCAGCATTTCATTCCCTTTACACCTCTCACGCATTCCGGACCCCTTTTTAACCAGCAGAGCTGCCCCGACGCTCCCGCGGTGCAGCTCTTTTAGTGATGCGGGGCAGCGGCCACACCTGCTGCAGTATCTTTATTGTACCTCTTTTACCATGCTCAGCATTTTATTCCCTTTACACCTCTCACGCTTTCCGGACCCCTTTTTAACCAGCAGCACTGCCCCGACGCTCCCGCGGTGCAGCTCTTTTAGTGATGCGGGGCAGCGGCCACTCCTGCAGCAGTATCTTTATTGTAGTTCTTTTACCATGCTCAGCATTTCATTCCCTTTACACCTCTCACGCTTTCCGGACCCCTTTTTAACCAGCAGCGCTGCCCCGACCGTCCCGCGGTGCAGCTCTTTTAGTGACGCGGGGCAGCGGCCACACCTGCTGCAGTACCTTTATTGTACCTCGTTTACCATGCTCAGCATTTCATTCCCTTTACACCTCTCAGCCTTTCCCGTGCCGCTCTTTTTAACCAGCAGCGCTGCCCCGACGCTCCCGCGGTGCAGCTCTTTTAGTGACACGGGGCAGCGGCCACACCTGCTGCAGTACCTTTATTGTACCTCGTTTACCATGCTCAGCATTTCATTCCCTTTACACCTCTCAGCCTTTCCCGTGCCGCTCTTTTTAACCAGCAGCGCTACGCCGACGCTCCCGCGTGCAGCTCTTTTAGTGATGCGGGGCAGCGGCCACTCCTGCTGCTGTACCTTTTCAATATTTCTTAGACCATTTTCAATATTTTATTGCGCTCACACTTCCCAGCCTTTCCCATGCTGCTCTGTTTAACCAGCAGCGCTGCCCCGACGCTCCCGAGGTGCAGCTCTTTTAGTGATGCGGGGCAGCGGCCACACCTGCTGCACTACCTTTATTGTACCTCGTTTACCATGCTCAGCATTTCATTCCCTTTACACCTCTCACGCTTTCCGGACCCCTTTTTAACCAGCAGAGCTGCCCCGACGCTCCCGCGGTGCAGCTCTTTTAGTGATGCGGGGCAGCGGCCACACCTGCTGCAGTATCTTTATTGTACCTCTTTTACCATGCTCAGCATTTCATTCCCTTTACACCTCTCACGCTTTCCGGACCCCTTTTTAACCAGCAGCGCTGCCCCGACCGTCCCGCGGTGCAGCTCTTTTAGTGACGCGGGGCAGCGGCCACACCTGCTGCAGTACCTTTATTGTACCTCGTTTACCATGCTCAGCATTTTATTCCCTTTACACCTCTCAGCCTTTCCCGTGCCGCTCTTTTTAACCAGCAGCGCTGCCCCGACGCTCCCGCGGTGCAGCTCTTTTAGTGACGCGGGCAGCGGCCACACCTGCTGCTGTACCTTTATTGTACCTCGTTTACCATGCTCAGCATTTCATTCCCTTTACACCTCTCACGCTTTCCGGACCCCTTTTTAACCAGCAGCACTGCCCCGACGCTCCCGCGGTGCAGCTCTTTTAGTGACACGGGGCAGCTACACCTGCTGCTGTACCTTTATTGTACCTCGTTTACCATGCTCAGCATTTCATTCCCTTTACACCTCTCAGCCTTTCCAATGCTGCTCTGTTTAACCAGCAGCGCTGCCCCGACGCTCCCGCGGTGCAGCTCTTTTAGTGGTGCGGGGCAGCGGCCACACCTGCTGCTGTACCTTTATTGTACCTCGTTTACCATGCTCAGCATTTCATTCCCTTTACACCTCTCACGCTTTCCGGACCCCTTTTTAACCAGCAGCGCTGCCCCGACCGTCCCGCGGTGCAGCTCTTTTAGTGATGCGGGGCAGCGGCCACTCCTGCTGCAGTACCTTTTCAATATTTCTTAGACCATTTTCAATATTTTATTGCGCTCACACTTCCCAGCCTTTCCCATGCTGCTCTGTTTAACCAGCAGCGCTGCCCCGATGCTCCCGCGGTGCAGCTCTTTTAGTGATGCGGGGCAGCGGCCACACCTGCTGCAGTACCTTTATTGTACCTCGTTTACCATGCTCAGCATTTCATTCCCTTTACACCTCTCACGCTTTCCGGACCCCTTTTTAACCAGCAGCGCTGCCCCGACCGTCCCGCGGTGCAGCTCTTTTAGTGATGCGGGGCAGCGGCCACTCCTGCTGCAGTACCTTTTCAATATTTCTTAGACCATTTTCAATATTTTATTGCGCTCACACTTCCCAGCCTTTCCCATGCTGCTCTGTTTAACCAGCAGCGCTGCCCCGATGCTCCCGCGGTGCAGCTCTTTTAGTGATGCGGGGCAGCGGCCACACCTGCTGCAGTACCTTTATTGTACCTCGTTTACCATGCTCAGCATTTCATTCCCTTTACACCTCTCACGCTTTCCGGACCCCTTTTTAACCAGCAGAGCTGCCCCGACGCTCCCGCGGTGCAGCTCTTTTAGTGATGCGGGGCAGCGGCCACACCTGCTGCAGTATCTTTATTGTACCTCTTTTACCATGCTCAGCATTTTATTCCCTTTACACCTCTCACGCTTTCCGGACCCCTTTTTAGCCAGCAGCGCTGCCCCGACGCTCCCGCGGTGCAGCTCTTTTAGTGATGCGGGGCAGCGGCCACTCCTGCAGCAGTATCTTTATTGTAGTTCTTTTACCATGCTCAGCATTTCATTCCCTTTACACCTCTCACGCTTTCCGGACCCCTTTTTAACCAGCAGCGCTGCCCCGACCGTCCCGCGGTGCAGCTCTTTTAGTGACGCGGGGCAGCGGCCACACCTGCTGCAGTACCTTTATTGTACCTCGTTTACCATGCTCAGCATTTCATTCCCTTTACACCTCTCAGCCTTTCCCGTGCCGCTCTTTTTAACCAGCAGCGCTGCCCCGACGCTCCCGAGGTGCAGCTCTTTTAGTCACACGGGGCAGCGGCCACTCCTGCTGCTGTACCTTTACAGTATTTCTTAAACCATTGTCAATATTTTATTGCGCTCACACTTCCCAGCCTTTCCCATGCTGCTCTTTTTAACCAGCAGCGCTGCCCCGACGCTCCCGCGGTGCAGCTCTTTTAGTGATGCGGGGCAGCGGCCACACCTGCTGCAGTACCTTTATTGTACCTCGTTTACCATGCTCAGCATTTCATTCCCTTTACACCTCTCAGCCTTTCCCGTGCTGCTCTTTTTAACCAGCAGCGCTGCCCCGACGCTCCCGCGGTGCAGCTCTTTTAGTGACACGGGGCAGCGGCTACACCTGCTGCTGTACCTTTATTGTACCTCGTTTACCATGCTCAGCATTTCATTCCCTTTACACCTCTCACGCTTTCCGGACCCCTTTTTAACCAGCAGCGCTGCCCCGACGCTCCCGCGGTGCAGCTCTTTTAGTGATGCGGGGCAGCGGCCACTCCTGCTGCTGTACCTTTACAATATTTCTTAGACCATTGTCAATACTTTATTGCGCTGACGTTTCTCAGCCTTTCCCGTGCTGCTCTGTTTAACCAGCAGCGCTGCCCCGACGCTCCCGCGGTGCAGCTCCCTTAGTGACACGGGGCAGGGGCCGAGAGCCCTCTAGGTGCGGCTCCTCTATAGCACTTTACCGTTTTCTATTTTATTTCATTGGCACCTCGCGCGTTGCGCCGGGCGCCTCATTCGGGGACATGCGCCGGCTCCCACAGCGCCCCGCCCGCCGCCGCTCCCCGGGGGCCTCCCCGCTGCTCTCGGGAGATCGCACACCGCACGCGGCCCAAGCCCCGTCTCGCCGACGGCACTCACCACCCGCCGCCCGCCGCCGCGTTCTCCCGCTCCCTACCGGCACGAAGCGGCGCTGCCGATGACGGAGCCGATGCGCGGCTGCCACGCCGCTCTCTCCGCGCCTCAGGGCCGGCGCCTTCGGCCGCACAGGGCGGCGTCCCCGCATCCGGGCCAGCCCGCGGAGCTCCTGCCGCCGCCGCCGCCGCCCCCCGACTGAGGGGCCGCGACGCCGGCGCCCCCTTTTATACTCCGCACCCCCTTTTCCCGCCACCGCCGCGGTGGGCTCTCCCCGCCTCAAAATCGCCCAGAAGCGCCCGAGGCGGGAACGGCGCAGCCCCACCGGCGCCTCGGAGAAGCTCTTCTAGTGACAAGGAGCAGCGGCCACCCCTCCTGCAGTACCTTTATTGTACCTCGTTTACCATGCTCAGCATTTCATTCCCTTTACACCTCTCAGCCTTTCCCGTGCCGCTCTTTTTAACCAGCAGCGCTGCCCCGACCGTCCCGCGGTGCAGCTCTTTTAGTGATGCGGAGCAGCGGCCACTCCTGCTGCTGTACCTTTATTGTACCTCGTTTACCATGCTCAGCATTTCATTCCCTTTACACCTCTCACGCTTTCCGGACCCCTTTTTAACCAGCAGCGCTGCCCCGACCGTCCCGCGGTGCAGCTCTTTTAGTGATGCGGAGCAGCGGCCACTCCTGCTGCTGTACCTTTATTGTACCTCGTTTACCATGCTCAGCATTTCATTCCCTTTACACCTCTCACGCTTTCCGGACCCCTTTTTAACCAGCAGCGCTGCCCCGACGGTCCCGCGGTGCAGCTCTTTTAGTGATGCGGGGCAGCGGCCACTCCTGCTGCAGTACCTTTTCAATATTTCTTAGACCATTTTCAATATTTTATTGCGCTCACACTTCCCAGCCTTTCCCATGCTGCTCTGTTTAACCAGCAGCGCTGCCCCGACGCTCCCGCGGTGCAGCTCTTTTAGTGACGCGGAGCAGCGGCCACTCCTGCTGCTGTACCTTTATTGTACCTCGTTTACCATGCTCAGCATTTTATTCCCTTTACACCTCTCACGCTTTCCGGACCCCTTTTTAACCAGCAGCGCTGCCCCGACCGTCCCGCGGTGCAGCTCTTTTAGTGATGCGGGGCAGCGGCCACTCCTGCTGCTGTACCTTTACAATATTTCTTAGACCATTGTCAATATTTTATTCCGCTCACACTTCCCAGCCTTTCCGTGCTGCTCTTTTTAACCAGCAGCGCTGCCCCGACGGTCCCGCGGTGCAGCTCTTTTAGTGATGCGGGGCAGCGGCCACTCCTGCTGCTGTACCTTTATTGTACCTCGTTTACCATGCTCAGCATTTCATTCCCTTTACACCTCTCAGCCTTTCCCGTGCCGCTCTTTTTAACCAGCAGCGCTGCCCCGACGCTCCCGCGGTGCAGCTCTTTTAGTCACACGGGGCAGCGGCCACACCTGCTGCAGTACCTTTATTGTACCTCGTTTACCATGCTCAGCATTTCATTCCCTTTACACCTCTCACGCTTTCCGGACCCCTTTTTAACCAGCAGCGCTGCCCCGACGGTCCCGCGGTGCAGCTCTTTTAGTGATGCGGGGCAGCGGCCACACCTGCTGCAGTACCTTTATTGTACCTCGTTTACCATGCTCAGCATTTCATTCCCTTTACACCTCTCACGCTTTCCGGACCCCTTTTTAGCCAGCAGCGCTGCCCCGACGGTCCCGCGGTGCAGCTCTTTTAGTGACACGGGGCAGCGGCCACACCTGCTGCAGTACCTTTATTGTACCTCGTTTACCATGCTCAGCATTTCATTCCCTTTACACCTCTCAGCCTTTCCCGTGCCGCTCTTTTTCAACAGCAGCGCTGCCCCGACGGTCCCGCGGTGCAGCTCTTTTAGTCACACGGGGCAGCGGCCACACCTGCTGCAGTACCTTTATTGTACCTCGTTTACCATGCTCTGCATTTCATTCCCTTTACACCTCTCACGCTTTCCGGACCCCTTTTTAACCAGCAGCGCTGCCCCGACGCTCCCGAGGTGCAGCTCTTTTAGTGATGCGGGGCAGCGGCCACTCCTGCTGCTGTACCTTTATTGTACCTCTTTTACCATGCTCAGCATTTCATTCCCTTTACACCTCTCACGCTTTCCGGACCCCTTTTTAGCCAGCAGCGCTGCCCCGACCGTCCCGCGGTGCAGCTCTTTTAGTGATGCGGAGCAGCGGCCACACCTGCTGCAGTACCTTTATTGTACCTCGTTTACCATGCTCAGCATTTTATTCCCTTTACACCTCTCACGCTTTCCCGTGCCGCTCCTTTTAACCAGCAGCGCTGCCCCGACGCTCCCGCGGTGCAGCTCTTTTAGTGACACGGGGCAGCGGCCACACCTGCTGCTGTACCTTTATTGTACCTCGTTTACCATGCTCAGCATTTCATTCCCTTTACACCTCTCAGCCTTTCCCGTGCCGCTCTTTTTAACCAGCAGCGCTGCGCCGACGGTCCCGCGGTGCAGCTCTTTTAGTCACACGGGGCAGCGGCCACACCTGCTGCTGTACCTTTATTGTACCTCGTTTACCATGCTCAGCATTTCATTCCCTTTACACCTCTCACGCTTTCCGGACCCCTTTTTAACCAGCAGCACTGCCCCGACGGTCCCGCGGTGCAGCTCTTTTAGTGATGCGGGGCAGCGGCCACTCCTGCTGCTGTACCTTTATTGTACCTCTTTTACCATGCTCAGCATTTCATTCCCTTTACACCTCTCAGCCTTTCCCGTGCTGCTCTTTTTAACCAGCAGCGCTGCCCCGACGCTCCCGCGGTGCAGCTCTTTTAGTGATGCGGAGCAGCGGCCACTCCTGCTGCTGTACCTTTATTGTACCTCGTTTACCATGCTCAGCATTTCATTCCCTTTACACCTCTCACGCTTTCCGGACCCCTTTTTAACCAGCAGCACTGCCCCGACGCTCCCGCGGTGCAGCTCTTTTAGTGACACGGGGCAGCTACACCTGCTGCTGTACCTTTATAGTACCTCGTTTACCATGCTCAGCATTTTATTCCCTTTACACCTCTCACGCTTTCCGGACCCCTTTTTAACCAGCAGCGCTGCCCCGACGGTCCCGCGGTGCAGCTCTTTTAGTGACGCGGGGCAGCGGCCACTCCTGCTGCAGTATCTTTATTGTACCTCTTTTACCATGCTCAGCATTTCATTCCCTTTACACCTCTCAGCCTTTCCCGTGCCGCTCTTTTTAACCAGCAGCGCTGCCCCGACGGTCCCGCGGTGCAGCTCTTTTAGTCACACGGGGCAGCGGCCACACCTGCTGCTGTACCTTTATTGTACCTCGTTTACCATGCTCAGCATTTCATTCCCTTTACACCTCTCACGCTTTCCGGACCCCTTTTTAACCAGCAGCGCTGCCCCGACGCTCCCGCGGTGCAGCTCTTTTAGTGATGCGGGGCAGCGGCCACACCTGCTGCTGTACCTTTATTGTACCTCGTTTACCATGCTCAGCATTTCATTCCCTTTACACCTCTCACGCTTTCCGGACCCCTTTTTAACCAGCAGCGCTGCCCCGACGCTCCCGAGGTGCAGCTCTTTTAGTGATGCGGGGCAGCGGCCACACCTGCTGCAGTATCTTTATTGTACCTCTTTTACCATGCTCAGCATTTCATTCCCTTTACACCTCTCACGCTTTCCGGACCCCTTTTTAGCCAGCAGCGCTGCCCCGACGGTCCCGCGGTGCAGCTCTTTTAGTGATGCGGGGCAGCGGCCACACCTGCTGCAGTATCTTTATTGTACCTCTTTTACCATGCTCAGCATTTTATTCCCTTTACACCTCTCACGCTTTCCCGTGCCGCTCTTTTTAACCAGCAGCGCTGCCCCGACGCTCCCGCGGTGCAGCTCTTTTAGTGGTGCGGGGCAGCGGCCACACCTGCTGCTGTACCTTTATTGTACCTCGTTTACCATGCTCAGCATTTCATTCCCTTTACACCTCTCACGCTTTCCGGACCCCTTTTTAACCAGCAGCACTGCCCCGACGCTCCCGCGGTGCAGCTCTTTTAGTGACACGGGGCAGCTACACCTGCTGCAGTACCTTTATTGTACCTCGTTTACCATGCTCAGCATTTTATTCCCTTTACACCTCTCACGCTTTCCGGACCCCTTTTTAACCAGCAGCGCTGCCCCGACGGTCCCGCGGTGCAGCTCTTTTAGTGATGCGGGGCAGCGGCCACACCTGCTGCAGTACCTTTATTGTACCTCGTTTACCATGCTCAGCATTTCATTCCCTTTACACCTCTCACGCTTTCCGGACCCCTTTTTAACCAGCAGCGCTGCCCCGACGCTCCCGCGGTGCAGCTCTTTTAGTGACACGGGGCAGCTACACCTGCTGCTGTACCTTATTGTACCTCGTTTACCATGCTCAGCATTTCATTCCCTTTACACCTCTCAGCCTTTCCCGTGCTGCTCTTTTTAACCAGCAGCGCTGCCCCGACGCTCCCGCGGTGCAGCTCTTTTAGTGACACGGGGCAGCGGCTACACCTGCTGCTGTACCTTTATTGTACCTCGTTTACCATGCTCAGCATTTCATTCCCTTTACACCTCTCACGCTTTCCGGACCCCTTTTTAACCAGCAGCGCTGCCCCGACGCTCCCGCGGTGCAGCTCTTTTAGTGATGCGGGGCAGCGGCCACTCCTGCTGCAGTATCTTTATTGAACCTCTTTTACCATGCTCAGCATTTTATTCCCTTTACACCTTTCACGCATTCTGGACCCCTTTTTAACCTGCAGCGCTGCCCCGACCGTCCCGCGGTGCAGCTCTTTTAGTGACACGGGGCAGCGGCCACACCTGCTGCTGTACCTTTATTGTACCTCGTTTACCATGCTCAGCATTTTATTCCCTTTACACCTCTCACGCTTTCCGGACCCCTTTTTAACCAGCAGCGCTGCCCCGACGGTCCCGCGGTGCAGCTCTTTTAGTGATGCGGGGCAGCGGCCACTCCTGCTGCAGTATCTTTATTGTACCTCTTTTACCATGCTCAGCATTTCATTCCCTTTACACCTCTCAGCCTTTCCCGTGCCGCTCTTTTTAACCAGCAGCGCTGCCCCGACGGTCCCGCGGTGCAGCTCTTTTAGTCACACGGGGCAGCGGCCACACCTGCTGCTGTACCTTTATTGTACCTCGTTTACCATGCTCAGCATTTCATTCCCTTTACACCTCTCACGCTTTCCGGACCCCTTTTTAACCAGCAGCGCTGCCCCGACGCTCCCGAGGTGCAGCTCTTTTAGTGATGCGGGGCAGCGGCCACACCTGCTGCAGTATCTTTATTGTACCTCTTTTACCATGCTCAGCATTTCATTCCCTTTACACCTCTCACGCTTTCCGGACCCCTTTTTAGCCAGCAGCGCTGCCCCGACGGTCCCGCGGTGCAGCTCTTTTAGTGATGCGGGGCAGCGGCCACACCTGCTGCAGTATCTTTATTGTACCTCTTTTACCATGCTCAGCATTTTATTCCCTTTACACCTCTCACGCTTTCCCGTGCCGCTCTTTTTAACCAGCAGCGCTGCCCCGACGCTCCCGCGGTGCAGCTCTTTTAGTGATGCGGGGCAGCGGCCACACCTGGTGCAGTACCTTTACAGTATTTCTTAAACCATTGTCAATATTTTATTGCGCTCACACTTCCAGGCCTTTCCAATGCTGCTCTGTTTAACCAGCAGCGCTGCCCCGACGCTCCCGCGGTGCAGCTCTTTTAGTGGTGCGGGGCAGCGGCCACACCTGCTGCTGTACCTTTATTGTACCTCGTTTACCATGCTCAGCATTTCATTCCCTTTACACCTCTCACGCTTTCCGGACCCCTTTTTAACCAGCAGCGCTGCCCCGACCGTCCCGCGGTGCAGCTCTTTTAGTGATGCGGGGCAGCGGCCACTCCTGCTGCAGTACCTTTTCAATATTTCTTAGACCATTTTCAATATTTTATTGCGCTCACACTTCCCAGCCTTTCCCATGCTGCTCTGTTTAACCAGCAGCGCTGCCCCGATGCTCCCGCGGTGCAGCTCTTTTAGTGATGCGGGGCAGCGGCCACACCTGCTGCAGTACCTTTATTGTACCTCGTTTACCATGCTCAGCATTTCATTCCCTTTACACCTCTCACGCTTTCCGGACCCCTTTTTAACCAGCAGCACTGCCCCGACGCTCCCGCGGTGCAGCTCTTTTAGTGACACGGGGCAGCTACACCTGCTGCTGTACCTTTATTGTACCTCGTTTACCATGCTCAGCATTTCATTCCCTTTACACCTCTCAGCCTTTCCCGTGCTGCTCTTTTTAACCAGCAGCGCTGCCCCGACGCTCCCGCGGTGCAGCTCTTTTAGTGACACGGGGCAGCGGCTACACCTGCTGCTGTACCTTTATTGTACCTCGTTTACCATGCTCAGCATTTCATTCCCTTTACACCTCTCACGCTTTCCGGACCCCTTTTTAACCAGCAGCGCTGCCCCGACGCTCCCGCGGTGCAGCTCTTTTAGTGATGCGGGGCAGCGGCTACACCTGCTGCTGTACCTTTATTGTACCTCGTTTACCATGCTCAGCATTTCATTCCCTTTACACCTCTCACGCTTTCCGGACCCCTTTTTAACCAGCAGCGCTGCCCCGACGCTCCCGCGGTGCAGCTCTTTTAGTGATGCGGGGCAGCGGCCACTCCTGCTGCTGTACCTTTACAATATTTCTTAGACCATTGTCAATACTTTATTGCGCTGACGTTTCTCAGCCTTTCCCGTGCTGCTCTGTTTAACCAGCAGCGCTGCCCCGACGCTCCCGCGGTGCAGCTCCCTTAGTGACACGGGGCAGGGGCCGAGAGCCCTCTAGGTGCGGCTCCTCTATAGCACTTTACCGTTTTCTATTTTATTTCATTGGCACTTCGCGCGTTGCGCCGGGCGCCTCATTCGGGGACATGCGCCGGCTCCCACAGCGCCCCGCCCGCCGCCGCTCCCCGGGGGCCTCCCCGCTGCTCTCGGGAGATCGCACACCGCACGCGGCCCAAGCCCCGTCTCGCCGACGGCACTCACCACCCGCCGCCCGCCGCCGCGTTCTCCCGCTCCCTACCGGCACGAAGCGGCGCTGCCGATGACGGAGCCGATGCGCGGCTGCCACGCCGCTCTCTCCGCGCCTCAGGGCCGGCGCCTTCGGCCGCACAGGGCGGCGTCCCCGCATCCGGGCCAGCCCGCGGAGCTCCTGCCGCCGCCGCCGCCGCCCCCCGACTGAGGGGCCGCGACGCCGGCGCCCCCTTTTATACTCCGCACCCCCTTTTCCCGCCACTGCCGCGGTGGGCTCCCCCCGCCTCAAAATCGCCCAGAAGCGCCCGAGGCGGGAACGGCGCAGCCCCACCGGCGCCTCGGAGAAGCTCTTCTAGTGACAAGGAGCAGCGGCCACCCCTCCTGCAGTACCTTTATTGTACCTCGTTTACCATGCTCAGCATTTCATTCCCTTTACACCTCTCAGCCTTTCCCGTGCCGCTCTTTTTAACCAGCAGCGCTGCCCCGACGCTCCCGCGGTGCAGCTCTTTTAGTCACACGGGGCAGCGGCCACACCTGCAGCAGTACCTTTATTGTACCTCGTTTACCATGCTCAGCATTTTATTCCCTTTACACCTCTCACGCTTTCCGGACCCCTTTTTAACCAGCAGCGCTGCCCCGACCGTCCCGCGGTGCAGCTCTTTTAGTGATGCGGGGCAGCGGCCACTCCTGCTGCTGTACCTTTATTGTACCTCGTTTACCATGCTCAGCATTTCATTCCCTTTACACCTCTCACGCTTTCCGGACCCCTTTTTAACCAGCAGCGCTGCCCCGACGCTCCCGCGGTGCAGCTCTTTTAGTGATGCGGGGCAGCGGCCACTCCTGCTGCTGTACCTTTACAGTATTTCTTAAACCATTGTCAATATTTTATTGCGCTCACACTTCCCAGCCTTTCCGTGCCGCTCTTTTTAACCAGCAGCGCTGCCCCGACGCTCCCGCGGTGCAGCTCTTTTAGTGACGCGGGGCAGCGGCCACTCCTGCTGCTGTACCTTTATTGTACCTCGTTTACCATGCTCAGCATTTCATTCCCTTTACACCTCTCAGCCTTTCCCGTGCCGCTCTTTTTAACCAGCAGCGCTGCCCCGACGCTCCCGCGGTGCAGCTCTTTTAGTGACACGGGGCAGCGGCCACACCTGCTGCAGTACCTTTATTGTACCTCGTTTACAATGCTCAGCATTTTATTCCCTTTACACCTCTCAGCCTTTCCCGTGCCGCTCTTTTTAACCAGCAGCGCTGCCCCGACGCTCCCGCGGTGCAGCTCTTTTAGTGATGCGGAGCAGCGGCCACACCTGCTGCTGTATCTTTATTGTACCTCGTTTACCATGCTCAGCATTTCATTCCCTTTACACCTCTCGGCCTTTCCCGTGCCGCTCTTTTTAACCAGCAGCGCTGCCCCGACGCTCCCGCGGTGCAGCTCTTTTAGTCACACGGGGCAGCGGCCACTCCTGCTGCTGTACCTTTACAATATTTCTTAGACCATTGTCAATACTTTATTGCGCTGACGTTTCTCAGCCTTTCCCGTGCTGCTCTGTTTAACCAGCAGCGCTGCCCCGACGCTCCCGCGGTGCAGCTCCCTTAGTGACACGGGGCAGGGGCCGAGAGCCCTCTAGGTGCGGCTCCTCTATAGCACTTTACCGTTTTCTATTTTATTTCATTGGCACCTCGCGCGTTGCGCCGGGCGCCTCATTCGGGGACATGCGCCGGCTCCCACAGCGCCCCGCCCGCCGCCGCTCCCCGGGGGCCTCCCCGCTGCTCTCGGGAGATCGCACACCGCACGCGGCCCAAGCCCCGTCTCGCCGACGGCACTCACCACCCGCCGCCCGCCGCCGCGTTCTCCCGCTCCCTACCGGCACGAAGCGGCGCTGCCGATGACGGAGCCGATGCGCGGCTGCCACGCCGCTCTCTCCGCGCCTCAGGGCCGGCGCCTTCGGCCGCTCAGGGCGGCGTCCCCGCATCCGGGCCAGCCCGCGGAGCTCCTGCCGCCGCCGCCGCCGCCCCCCGACTGAGGGGCCGCGACGCCGGCGCCCCCTTTTATACTCCGCACCCCCTTTTCCCGCCACTGCCGCGGTGGGCTCCCCCCGCCTCAAAATCGCCCAGAAGCGCCCGAGGCGGGAACGGCGCAGCCCCACCGGCGCCTCGGAGAAGCTCTTCTAGTGACAAGGAGCAGCGGCCACCCCTCCTGCAGTACCTTTATTGTACCTCGTTTACCATGCTCAGCATTTCATTCCCTTTACACCTCTCAGCCTTTCCCGTGCCGCTCTTTTTAACCAGCAGCGCTGCCCCGACGTTCCCGAGGTGCAGCTCTTTTAGTGATGCGGGGCAGCGGCCACACCTGCTGCTGTACCTTTATTGTACCTCGTTTACCATGCTCAGCATTTCATTCCCTTTACACCTCTCACGCTTTCCGGAGCCCTTTTTAACCAGCAGCGCTGCCCCGACGCTCCCGCGGTGCAGCTCTTTTAGTGACACGGGGCAGCAGCCACTCCTGCTGCAGTACTTTTAAAGGATTTTCGACCATTTTATTTTATACCCTTCACAGATGCGACCTTTGCCGTGACACCTTTGAAGCAGCGCCCCTGCCCCACGTGCGCCGCGGTGCAGCTCATTTTATCCTGAGGAAGTGGCTACTCCTGCTGCGGTGTTGTTATTATTTCTCAGACCTTTCTCTATATTTTATTTCCCTCACCCCTCCAGTCCTTTTACGTGCCGCACGTTTACCATCAGCACCACCCCAAAGGTCCCGCGGTGCAGCTGTTTTAGTGAACCCACGCAGCGGCCACAACTGCTGCTGTACCTTTATTGTACCTCGTTTACCATGCTCAGCATTTCATTCCCTTTACACCTCTCAGCCTTTCCCGTGCTGCTCTTTTTAACCAGCAGCGCTGCCCCGACGCTCCCGCGGTGCAGCTCTTTTAGTGACGCGGGGCAGCGGCCACACCTGCTGCAGTACCTTTATTGTACCTCGTTTACCATGCTCAGCATTTTATTCCCTTTACACCTCTCACGCTTTCCGGGCCCCTTTTTAACCAGCAGCGCTGCCCCGACGCTCCCGCGGTGCAGCTCTTTTAGTGACGCGGGGCAGCGGCCACTCCTGCTGCAGTACCTTTACAATATTTCTTAGACCATTGTCAGTATTTTATTGCGCTCACACTTCCCAGCCTTTCCCGTGCTGCTCTGTTTAACCAGCAGCGCTGCCCCGACGCTCCCGCGGTGCAGCTCTTTTAGTGATGCGGGGCAGCGGCCACTCCTGCAGCAGTATCTTTATTGTACGTCTTTTACCATGCTCAGCATTTCATTCCCTTTACACCTCTCACGCTTTCCGGACCCCTTTTTAACCAGCAGCGCTGCCCCGACCGTCCCGCGGTGCAGCTCTTTTAGTGACGCGGGGCAGCGGCCACTCCTGCTGCAGTACCTTTACAATATTTCTTAGACCATTGTCAGTATTTTATTGCGCTCACACTTCCCAGCCTTTCCCATGCTGCTCTGTTTAACCAGCAGCGCTGCCCCGACGCTCCCGCGGTGCAGCTCTTTTAGTGACACGGGGCAGCAGCCACTCCTGCTGCAGTACTTTTAAAGGATTTTCGACCATTTTATTTTATACCCTTCACAGATTCGACCTTTGCCGTGACACCTTTGAAGCAGCGCCCCTGCTCCGGGTGCGCCGCGGTGCAGCTCATTTTATCCTGAGGAAGTGGCTACTCCTGCTGCGGTGTTGTTATTATTTCTCAGACCTTTCTCTATATTTTATTTCCCTCACACCTCCAGTCCTTTTACGTGCCGCACGTTTACCATCAACACCACCCCAAAGGTGCCGCGGTGCAGCTCTTTTAGTGAACCCACGCAGCGGCCACTCCTGCTGCTGTACCTTTTGAGTATTTCTTAGACCATTCTCAATATTTTATTCCGCTCACGTTTCCCAGCCTTTCCGTGCTGCTCTGTTTAACCAGCAGCGCTGCCCCGACGCTCCCGCGGTGCAGCTCCCTTAGTGACACGGGGCAGGGGCCGAGAGCCCTCTAGGTGCGGCTCCTCTATAGCACTTTACCGTTTTCTATTTTATTTCATTGGCACCTCGCGCGTTGCGCCGGGCGCCTCATTCGGGGACATGCGCCGGCTCCCACAGCGCCCCGCCCGCCGCCGCTCCCCGGGGGCCTCCCCGCTGCTCTCGGGAGATCGCACACCGCACGCGGCCCAAGCCCCGTCTCGCCGACGGCACTCACCACCCGCCGCCCGCCGCCGCGTTCTCCCGCTCCCTACCGGCACGAAGCGGCGCTGCCGATGACGGAGCCGATGCGCGGCTGCCACGCCGCTCTCTCCGCGCCTCAGGGCCGGCGCCTTCGGCCGCACAGGGCGGCGTCCCCGCATCCGGGCCAGCCCGCGGAGCTCCTGCCGCCGCCGCCGCCGCCCCCCGACTGAGGGGCCGCGACGCCGGCGCCCCCTTTTATACTCCGCACCCCCTTTTCCCGCCACTGCCGCGGTGGGCTCCCCCCGCCTCAAAATCGCCCAGAAGCGCCCGAGGCATGATATCCCCCGCGCCGGAATCCCTCCTGTCCTGGAAGAGGTAAGGTAAAGAAAAAAAATAGAACTCCGAGCTTTCCACAAATGTCCCAAAAAACGAAGCAGCTGTGAGGGGCTTCGAGCTGTGCCTGGTCCCTCAGGTAACGGCGCTTTCCATTGGCTGCCGGAGTGGCCAGGGCTCCTATTGGCTGCCGGACGCTGCGACGCTTCCGATTGGCTGCTGCGCGATCCGCAGCCCCCGGGCAGCTGCTGCTGGGGGGCTCGCCAGGCGGGCTGCCGCCGGAGCAGGACACACGGCAACGCCAGCAGGCGTCCAGCGGTGCTCGGTGTCTGTCGGCGTTTGCAGTTCAGACAGACATATTGAATCCAAATTGCCGGCGATTCCCACCACATGCTATTTCTCCTCTGTTTTCCTGGATGGATTTGACAGCGCTTTCTTTCCCCCCCACAGAGTTGGAAAGCAAAATGCTCAGCTGCCCCTTGGCCATCTCCGCTTCCTTCCACAGCTCCAGCCTTGTCCCTCTTTCTCTCCCCTTTACTTTGCACCAGGTTCTCCCTCCTCCTTTCCCAGGCAGGTCGCAGCAGAGACATTTCACCCACCGGCACCACCTGCTTCCTCTCACTCCGTCCCAGTTTGCCCACTTTGAACTACTGTAGCCGCCTGCCCGCGGAGCCGGACCCGCCGCGCGCCTGGGTAATGGTGGCGTGAATTATCGCAGGGATTATTGGGGTGGGCTGGGCCTGGTCAGGTGCCTGGTGCCAGCGAAACCGCTCTGTCCCTCTCCTCCTCACCCTGGGCAGGGAACAGAACACATCAGGAAAGACTTGAGGATCGGGAAAAGGGCCTAGACAGATCACTCACCGGTCACTGGAGCAAGAAACACGACTGGGGGGAATAAATTGAATTTCTTGTCAAACAAATCAGAGCAAGAGAATGAGAGGTAAAGCTGCAGGGGTTCAAGCCTAGGAACGAGGACTTTTTCCTCGGCAGCTCGCAGCTGCACGAGGGGGATAAAGGATCCCCCGGGGCCCCCGAGCAGCGGCTCTGCCCCTCCTCAATGGGGATGTGTCCAGACCCGCCGGTCCATCCCGGGCTTTGGGGGGCAAGAGTGGAGCAGGCGCTGAGCTGCTCCATGGAGCTTCCAGCCCCTGTTTGATCTGTCGGGGCGTGACACAGTCACTGCTGGGCGTCCGTCGGCGCTCGGTGTCTGTCGGAGTTTGCAATCCCGACAGATAAATTGAGTCCAAACCGGCAGCGCCAGCTCATCTTTACTGTTCTTTTTCAATTTCTTAATGAATTAAGGGAAAACTCCCTTTAGTCGCCATTTCAAAGCCTTGAATCAAGGGGAAAACGGAGGTTCCCTCTCAATTTAGACCCGTAATTGATGCATAAGGAGGGTCTCCCCTAAATTTAAACCCAAATAAAAAGTGAATCAAGGAGGAGTTTTGCTCAATTTTGCCTCCTAAAATGAGGGGAAATGCAGCTCCCTCTTCAATTTCCCTCAAGAAACACCATTTTGGGGTCTTTTGGACACATTTTTCCTCTCTGAAGGTCCCTTCAAATGAGGGTCCCCCCTCGATGGAACTCTTATAATGGCACATAAAGAGGTTCTTCTCAAGGGAAGCCCTTTAAAACCAGGGACGGTGGTGTTTTGCCCTCAATTTTAACCTTAAGATGATGAAAATGGGGCGGTTTCCCTCAATTCAAATCCATCAAACAGCACCATAAAGGCTTTCTTCTTCCATTTAGATACAAAAATAATGGAAAACGGTGATTCCCTGCCAATTGAGATACAAAATCATGAAAATGTGTGTTCCTTCAATTGAGACCTTCCAAATCGTAGATGAAGTGGGATCCTCCTAAGTTCAAACACAGTTACAGAAACTGTTTTCTCCTCCATTTAAATCCTTTTTCTTCTCGTACTCCCCCCCGCACCCCCCCCAACTTTTTTTTTGGGGGGGGGGCGGGGGCGGGGCACTAGGAGCACTTCCTCCGCCTCACTGGTCGCACTTGGGGCTGCTGCACGTTGGAGAGTGGTGGGAAGTTTCCTCCCAGTTCCCTCCCAGTGTTCCCAGTATCTCTTCCAGTGCTCCCACTGGCAGAACACTGGGGGACACTGCATGGTCTGATGATGGGGGGGTGCATTGTCGAGGATCACAGAGGGGCCCGGGGGGTCCCGGGCGTCCTTGGGGGGGTTCCAGGTTCAGCAGTAGGATTTTTCTGACTATGAGTGAGCTGTGTGGCCTTTGGAGGTGTCCCTTCCTCTCCTGCTCACAACAGAGCAGCTCAGAGGTGATTTGGCTCCTGAGCGTTTCAATTTAGGCCCCCAAAGAGAGGAGGAGCTGCTGCCCACATTACACCTTACAGCTCTGCCAAGGGGCATCTAACCCCATGTGTGCTCAGGAGGTGGGGATGCAAACCCCAAATCCCATCTCCACCTCCCTCTGCAGTCCTTTAAGGGGTTCCTCTAGTCTGGAAAACCAGTCCCATAACTACAGTAAACCCAGAGTCTCCTGAGTGAGAAACCACGTACTTGTAATTCCTCTGCAATAGCCTCATCCCACCTCCAGCAGCCCCTGGGAAGCTGCAGGCAAGAACA